>NC_140623.1:21130716-21278216 GCF_057382275.1 Copadichromis virginalis | reverse complement strand
AATAAAGTAATCTGACACTAATTTCAGCAGAGTAATGCATCTTGCTACAAACTAAAAATGGTCCAGGAATGGTTTGAGGTTCACAATAATGAGTTTGAGGTGTTGACTCAAACTCATTTTTTTAGTCAACACCACAGTTGAGCATCTGTGGGATGTGCTGGAAAACAAGTCCTTCCATGGACATTCATGTCGAAATATATGCGAAATATATGAAACTATCTAATCTCTACGCCTGGTACTGCTTGAATCCACAGCACTCCCTCCTTCCTCTTACTCAAACTGAACAGTTTTGCAATACAAAATCCTGTCAGAGTGCTCTGCAAACCCAAGTTTTAGCATGCATGTTTTACTACAAAGCAAGGGAGGGCGTGAGTGGAAAGTAGGAAACAGAACATGATCTTGCTCAGCAGGAATTTACTCTTAACAAGCACCAGAGAACAGTGGAGAAAACAATTCTACATACAGTGGAAAGTCATCAGGTATGTGTGCACTAAAAAGTGTTTAGTTTAGTGCTTAATTTACCAGCTATATCATATGAAGAGTATCAAGTGATTACTTCACTAGTACTTTATAAGTTTATGTTAAGAAAAGTATTGTTACATTTCTTCCATGCTGATTGCTGACATGTCACAGTGAAATGTTTATAAGTGGGTAGATCATGATACAAAGCAAAAGCATGTAGTGAGGTTAATGTGTTAAGTTACTGCTCAGTGTGGACAACAGTACTGTGAGCTCAGAACATCACACTGTAACTTTAAGATGTCCAACTAGGGCTGCTGGAGTCTCCTGTTTACTTTGGATAAAGGCTGCACAGAAGAATTACTGAGGTATCTGGCCCAATCAGCTGTACTGAAATTATGTTAGAACACAAATAAATTATTGCTGGTTTAAAGGGGCAAAACTATGCAACCATTACTTGGTCTGTAAAGCAGTTTACAACAAACCTGAACAAGCTTAGAGGAACTGGGTAGCTTACTCAGGATAAATAACTGGACAACTGGTCCCCCAGTGCCTTTTTACTTCCTTCCACAGGAAAGACTAAGAAGTTCTATTGTATGACATCTTGATTCTTTACTCCACACCCTGTGTTTCCTGCAGTACAGTACAGTACAATACAGCCTTTTTGTGAGTTGCTAACACAAGTTTACTCTTCTTGCTTCAGGTATGTGCTTTTCAATCTTTCCAACATTTAAAATTTTAAACTTGTTTCTGGATTGTGTAAAGTGTTAAAGAATTTTTTTCTGTCCACATTTGATCCTGCAGTGCTTTCTTTCAGAAGAAGAAGAGAACAAAAATGGGGTGCAGAAGAAAAGTGCTTCTTGCTGCAATAATTTTCATGCTTGTCTGCTATAAAGTAAGAATTGTGTTTAAAAAAAATATTCGAAGGTTAGAAAAATTATACATTTAAAAATGTCTTTTTAAATGTGATACACCTCACTTAAAGGTGGCCGCAAAGGATACAAGATTACTGGATGTCCAAAAGACCACAGATGTTGTAGATGACCAGTACAAAGGATGTCGTGAAGAGGCCATGAAGAAGTTCATCGAGTCAGACGTGTTAAAAAAAGAACTAAGCAACAGTGAAGGATTTCAGAAAGCGTGGAATAAAAGTAACGAGTGTTCAAAGCAGATCCCTGGAGGAAGAAAAGAGCATACTGCTGCACTTTCAGTCTATCTTAAAGGAGACCAGCCTTTCATACTAACACTGAACAAAGCAATAGAGACAATGGGTGGAAATGTTAGCATCTATAAAAACCGATTCCAATTCAAGTCTCTTCATTTCCTGCTGATGGACTCCATGAGGCTGCTGAAGCCAAAGGAGTGCAAGAACTTTTATGTTTTTCAAGATGGTAAAAACAAACCACAGAAAGGCTCCACAGTGAGATTTCCAAGTTTCACCTTAGCTTATTCAAACTATGAAGAGCTAAAAAGTGAAACTGATCTGTATGAGGAGGTCGTTTTAAATCTCACTTCTTGCTTCTTTGTCAACCTGAAAGACTATGTGTGCGGTCAAGAACAGGATGAAATACTCTTATCTCCAGCAGAAGTTTTCACTGTGCAACGAGTGAAAACAAAAACTACATCGGATGGTGACGAATACCTTGAGATTGTTTTAAAGCACTCAGGACTGAACAGCTCACACAACTGTTACATGTTTTCACGGTAAGATTCATATTCTCTCAATTAAAGTGAAATATTTTTCATATTAATTTCACAAATTTTGATCTTGGAACTGCAGTGTGGTGTTAAAGCTATAAATGTTTACCATTTAAAGCACATGAAAACATTTCGTATGTCCAGCTACTTAAAAAATGCATATGTATCTCAAATAAATTATAAATTTCAACATTTTCTGAATCTCAGAGGTTTTACCATCTGGAAATGTATCATGTTCGTGTTTTAGTAACTAAAAAAAAGATTTTACAGTAATCCCCCTCTCTGCTTTGTTTCCATGTCTTCAGGTCTCCTCCAGCTGCTGTCTCCACCCTGTGGCTTGTATCAGTGCTTGCGGCCTCATCTTTGTTTTCTTTAACTGCTTAGTAAGAACAGTTTCCTGAGTGTTATCATCTACAGTACTGCTTTGTTTATTCATTTTACAATTTGTTGGCACTTTATTTGGCAGATTGTAGTATCTATCAAATAAAGTTTTAAAGTAGGCTGCCAAAATATTATCAAATATTCTTTTCTGCTTGTCATATGTTATGAATTACAGACCCAGTTCACATATATTATTTATGCATGTGTTTATTATTTCTTGTACTTGTGTACTTTAAAAGAATGAAAACAAATGAGAGATGGGAATTACTTGCAGCTGTTCCAGGCTAAATTGAGACTGAGTATTGTGGAGCTTTAACTCCTCACAGCAGGAGTGTTTCCAGGATTTTTTTAATGGGCTGTCATGAGAGGACTAAAAACAAGGCAGAGTGGCACATAGAAAATCCAAATAATTGAGAAATTTAGTTTTTAGGTTCAGAAAATTGGTGTAGACCATGCTGGGTTGTCACATGTAAATAACCTGTGAGTCTGACGGATGAACTGAATCTTTGAACCAAAAAATAGAATTTAGAATCTTAGGTATCAGTTTTCTCTCTTTCTTTAATTAATCTGTGAATTCATCCATTTTTACATTTTTGTCAGTGAACATTTTCTAAGTTGAATATTGTTTACAACTTCCTTCAGTGTGTATATATCTGTAAATTACTAGCTCACAAGTTTTAGAATGCTTTTTTTAGTCGTTACAGTCAGCAATGCTCTCCCTCTCAAACTGCTTGTAAAGACACCACGCCTCAAGGATTCCTTCTGTTTCCCTATCAAATAAACAACATGCAAAAATCAAAAGGCTTTATAACAAATTTAATGTGATCACACAAACATTTTACCTACAATTAACGATTTTTTTTGTTTTGTTTTTACAAATATACACATTAAGTCCTACTTCCCCAAATTAAACACCATAATACGTCACTCACCCAGTAGCCGGACAATAATTACTGTCTAAATGTAACACTCATCATTAGACTTCACATTAATGACACACACAAACACACATTCACACTGTAAAGGCTAAATATGTCTTTTTTTTGTATTCATGTGTGAGTCAGCAGCAAAATATTTAAATATTATAATACATATTATTATTATTAACAAATTACTTACATTAATACCTACATACTGTTAGAACACCTATATACAGAAAAACCACACAGTTCACACGGCACATGCTTCCTGCAACTACATCAGCAAGCACTTGTGAATTAACATGTACAAACATGAAACACAGGTAACATCTGAACACCTCCAAAAACAGTGTCACTAAAACTGATTTAAAGACATTAAAGTCAGTAAAGCAACATTACTTTTGATGCTGAAGTTGATCAGAGCCACTGAGATCTACAATGATGTCAAATGTGTTAATGTAATCAAAACCAACAAGAGAAAATGAATTTTTTTTAGACCTTTTATAAAAAGTTCTCACTTTTTACCTCTGGGTACTCAGTAATGGAAATATTTAAAATTCTTTGTTATGCATTTATGAGAAATTAAATGTAGTCACAGTTGTATGGTGTGATTTAGTGCCTTCCCCCACCCCCCAAAAAAGGAAAGAAAAAAAAAAACACCACATTTGTAATTTCTCACATGATCACATAATTCAATTTATACACATACGCCCACAACATTCATGTAGACAAAGCAACGAAAAATATGAAGTTTTGACATTTTATTAACAAAAATATATTCAGAAACATGTCATAATAAAAAAAAATGAAACTATTAAACATTTTAATGACTGGAAGGCAGTAATAGTAAAGCAAAACATTTCATAGTTATATTTATTCTAAAATTAGAATAATCCACAAGAGTCTTCATCAAAAAAATATATGTCTATGATGTATGTGTGTTCAGGATTAATGCACCATCGCTTCCTTTGTCAGCTGTCAGGCACAATAAATGGCCCAAATCAACAGCCAGGGCTTTACAACTACATACCTGTTTTTCTTTTTGTTGGTTTGTTTTTAACCACCAGCATAGAGGCTGTCATTCTTCTCGTTCTGCGCGCAATTTTAATCCTTCATAATAAGTAAGTAAAGATTATTTGTAGAGCACTTTTCACAGGCATTAAATTCACAAATCGATGTACAACAATTAAACAAAATTAATTACAAGAGAAGCATTTTAAAACGGAATCAAAATAAATAAAAACACACATAAAAAAAATTCATCAGAAGGCCTGATTAAATAAAAATGTTTTTCAATTTTGTTGTTTTTTCTTTTCTTTTTAAAAAGACCTCACAGAGTCTGCTAAACAAAGCCAGAGTGTTAAACTGTTTCAGAGACCCTTGGTGCCACAGACTGAAAAGCTATCTTCCCCCCTGGTCTCTTTTCTTGTACGAGGGGCAACTAACAGACTTTGAGTCATAGCTGGACTGGCCATCGGGCATACCGGGCACTTGCCCGGTGGGCCGCTGGTGATTTTTTGTTTTTAATGGGCCGATAGATTTTTTTTTTATATATATATATATATATATAGGAAGGGTATATATAATGAAAGGTGTTGGATTGGCCAGTTGGTCATGATCGACTTTGGGCTGGACCAATTACAGCCGAGGAGGCCGGATGGACCCTCCCCCTTGTTTAGCAATCACGTGGCTTTCACGCATTGCATGCCGGGAACTCGTGGCAAAACAATCCAAGTACCGCATCAAATGCAAGCATTTGCAGCACCGCAAAACGTTCATTCTCCGGTTCCAATACCTTCTTTTTTTTCTTTGCCGCACAAAAAAGGAATGTACAAAACAAAAGGAGAACAATGCCGGTCCGTACAAAGACAGACTCGACGAAAAGACAAAGAAAAGATACGAGGAAAAATCAAAGGAGTGAAAGGGTTAGACCCTTACGAGCACACAGAGTGGACAAAAGACGTCAGCGTGCTGCCCAACTTTCACCACGCTCAGATTTATAATTATACGGTTCTTGGAGTGAGTGCATACACTCATGAAGTTTAGTAACTTCAGGTCACTGCAACAAGCCCAGGTACAGTTTACCGACGGATGGGTACAGGACCTTGAAATGCACCGTGTAGAACGAAAGACCATCGTACGAACAAAGGTAAGTTTACCAGTCTCACAAATCGTTGTCATAAATACACATTCGTTAACCGTTTATTAATATAACATTTGAGCTCAACGGTAATTAATTAGTAGTGGAAATAATCTCTGGTAGCATCACAGAAATGTAGCAGTGACAATAATATTGTATGTTGTAATCGTACTGGACAATTAGTGATACAAAACAACTGTTTTATCCTGTGAATAAAAGTATATGTTTTTGTCAATGTACCATGGTAATAACAGAAGCGAAGCGCAATATTGTGTCAGGACAATTTACTATTTATGCACAATAAACAAAGGAGCATAGCGCGACAATTTCTGTTCAGCGCCAGACTTGCTTGTAACCTATATCACCAATTATGTTAAGAAAAATGACGTATTAACTACTACAAAACTCTGACCTTTGTGGGAATGCTTGGAGCAGACTAACATGTGAGCTGGAGTGTTCTGGGACGTTATATTCGGCATATCCAGACCATCCGTCTGCTCTTACTTCGGAAACATGGCTTAAAAAATTTCTCTTCAACAACGTAATCTGATAAAAAAAAAAACGATCTCTCTACCCGTCGGCTTCCCGTGGCTGTCATACGACCGGCTATTGCAGTTAATAATACAACAGCTTCTTGACATTTTTTGTGTTTCTTTTTATCGCTGTGTAACTGAATTCAATTGAAAGCCTGCGTGCGCTAGTACCTCTTGCCACAAGTTCCCAGAATCCTTTGCGGTTTTACCCCTGAATGACGTCACATTTTCAATCTTTATCCTGGTGGCCCGGTCTCTAGTCAAAATGCCCGGGCCGATTTTTTGTCCCAGTCCAGCCTTGCTTTGAGTTTGTGGTTGAAAAAAAAAAATCCACAGGAAAAAAAAATGAAGCAATCAGTTCAAAATAATGTAAATGAAATAAATAATCCACAAATAAATAATTCACGTTTAGCTGGAGTGCGCTCATTGGATCAAAAATACCCTAACTATCTTTATTATTCAGCTCAGAGTTGGGTTTTGACCTGTTTCCACGAGTGCTCTTGTCTTTGCTCAGGATGCTGGTGCACACGCTGCTCTGGTGACACGGTCGAAGTCTTGTGCTTTGGAGCTCCAGCTCATCGTAGCTCGACACCCGGACAAAAGGACACCAGCGGAAAACCTGCTTGAAACCAGCTCGAAACCTGCAGCCAACGAAACGCTGACATGCAGTTATGCTCTGATTAGTGTTGGTGAGGTGATGACTGACTTGGACTCACCTGCTATTGAGGCAGCAGTAGATGATGGGATTGTACATGGTGGAGCTCATTGCAAGCCACAGCACTGACAGGTAAACCTGCTGGATGTACTTCCACTTGCTCAGACGCTTGTTGAGACCCGTCGCGATGAAGTAGACATGATACGGCAGCCAGCAGAGGGCGAAGGTAACCACTACAATAATCATCATCTTCACCACCTGCAGGACACAAGCCATCAGCAGGAGGGCAAATCAGTAGGCGGGCCCCCACCCCCAGAAGACATTCTGACATTTCACAGGAAAGCGGAAAAGGAGAGGCACCAGTAATAAAATGAATGATGGCTTAATTCCGTTCAGCTGCTTCTATTTTTGGGTGCTGGTATTTTGCATGCTGGCTCGCTGCCACACTGTCGTGTCTCGCTGGGGCACTTGAAAAGAACAGAGCCTTCATTAGTGTCAGGAGTGACACGTGATTTTCCTGCTGTCAAAGTGCTGCAAACGGGTCTGTTTTACAGCACAGTGATTTTTGACAGACAGCCTTCTTCAGTGTGCAAAATGGCAAATGTAACATAAGTAACTGCGAGAAAATGTGCTGGTATAACATAATAACACAAAATCCTTGTCTGGGGAATTATGAGATAAACTCAGATGTGGCATCTGAGACAATACAACATGGGAAAAAATAATCAGAAGTTTTGCAGCAGGCTGGTAGCATCACAAAAAAACTACAAAAAAATGTTTTAAAAAAATATGTACAAATGACTATATATCATAATCCGAACCATGAGTAGAAACAGGAATAAATTATTCTTTCCAGCTTTAGTTTCTTAAAGGTACAGTAAAGGTGTCTTTAAATCACGGTGGTCTGGCAAATCTAAAGCAAATATTTGATTGCACAGGATTTTATTATATATGGGGATGTACCAGTGCAGTGAAGGATAGATGCATGAAAACTGGAGCTGAGAATATCTGATGTGCTGAAGGAAACCAAGACATCGAATCTTTTTAACAATAGTCTTTGCATAAATGATAGAACACTGACATAAGCCCTTCAACTGGAAAATTACCAGTTATTATTATTATTAATACCAAATGGTTCCAATTGGTATCAGTCAGTGAGGTTTTGATTAGGAGGAATTCCACTAGTGCTGAATGTGTTTTTTTTATGTAAGCTCTGTAGCTTGGGAACGCCTTGGGGAAGAGATTGAGACCATTTAAGTTGTATAACTCTAAAGATGTAAGCGTGCAGCAGAAACTCAAATGGATGTGGGTAATTTGTTTTCTTTGTTTTCGTTCTGGTGTGTGTATGACCTCCTGCCTTGTTTGTGTATGTCTTGTCTTTTACCCCAGAATGGCTCTAATGAGAATGAAAATAAAGACTAAAGAAAGAAGTAAGCTGCTTTATTTGTCTTCCTCACTAGACAGTGAAACAAAAAAAATCTACATCTGAGTTGTCAGACCACAGAATATCTGAATAAAAATCTGATGTTGAGTTTGTAATTACCTATTGGCTGCTCACTGGGCTGAAACTGAGCTAAACAAAAAAGTGGAGGATGTAAAACTGAATCTGAGCTGATAGATACAGAGAAACGCTGTTGGATGATTGATTTGTCACTATACTTTATACCTTTCACACTACATATAGTTTAAACCGTATCCAGCAAATCTTCATATTCAAAAGCTACATTTTTGCTACTTTAGATTAATTCAACTTTGTCACACTGAGCAATTATTCCGTATTCAAACTTCCATACTATCCATACCTGCATCCTAAACATCATTCTTAGCAGGAGAAATATCAAATTATGAGTGCAAACATTTCTCTAAATGCTACTTAAGCATGCAATGTCTGGCACCGTGGTAGCTCAATGCACAGCGTAGGAAATAATGAGTTTATTGACCATTTTTATCTCTCTGTAATTATAATTTCGATTCATTGAGTCCAGGATGGCTGTCATGAGGAGAGGGAAAGGTCAGGGATGACGCACCAGTACCCAGGAGGTTTCAGGTAGGATGAAAGAGAGAGCACCGCAGAACGCATCAGCAAGTTACAGCACAATGCAAAGCTGTGGGGGGTTAAAAAGAAGCAGGCAGCGATTCATGAGCAGAAGTGCATCTGCAACAGCATGCTTTCTTATCTGATGCAGTGCCATGAAATATTCTTAAAAGACTCCTGCAAGCAACAGACTTTTTTTTTAACTTTATAGAAGTATGTGGTTGTTTTGTTTTCTGTCCCCAGTTTGCAGGAAAAAAGTGCCAAATATGGCTAAAACCATATATGAGATCATTAAAATCAAGCTGGGAAACTGTTGCTGGGTCAAAGACAAACAAAACCACAGATTTATTCCTTTTAATTCCATCCAAAACACCCTTAATCAATGAATACTTCCAGTGTCTGACCCTTAGGGTCCCTCTTTGAATAATCCTACATGGAGCATTTATCAATGAACTGACTTTAATCCCAGGCCCATCTTGATAGACGCTCGTCATGACATCTGCAATGACCTTAATCCCTGCTCAACCCAGCGCTCACAGTAGCTGCTGGAAAGTACACTGTGCCGTCTGGCTGAGGAGTGAATCGATTGCCTCCGGATCCCATCCTCTGCTATCAGGATGTGGCCAGTTTCTTTACTTCTGTGTGATCAGGCTGTTTCGACGTGTTGTGTTTGCAAAGGTCAACATTAGTGCCCGGCAATAAAGAGATAGCTTGTGCCGGTGCATTTGTCCTGTATATGGTTTTCAGATAAAAGCTGAACCTCTGCTGCGTCACATTTTACTGATCAAAGCTGGAGGCAGTCAGCAGACATGCTCGTATTTATTTTTTTATATATTTCGTTTGATTGTTCATTGTGTTAGGATTTCCTTTAAACCTGCAGATGTGTTATCAAACATCTGCACTCTTATAGTTGTTGTGCACTAGCATATCATTGCTTCTCCGGGGATGTTTTAACACAGTATTAACTTAAAGCATTTCAACATTTCATTACTTGTTGTATCAAATTTAAGATGGAAAGACTTTGCATGTTGCATTTCAGTCACAGAGCTGGTAGTTTTCCACTCTGGTTTAGGTAAGTGTTTTTTTTAATATATATATATATATATACATATTCTCAAATAGGAGAAATAACTTTGCCATTTTTCTTGGTTAGCTACAGTAAACGTAGAAGACCTAACATTTGTCTTTTCTGTAAAATGTGATATTTTTTCCTTCACGCAAAACTGTGTTTTTATTACAGCCATTTACAAGTTATGTTAAATTCAAGTTTGTTTTTCCCCATAAACATTTTACACTATTAATCAAAAGTAAATCGTTATGGCAGAGGATGAATGCATTGGATGAGCACAGTGATTACCTTCCTTTTGGCCTGTAGCTGTCCTTGGTAGTTATCAGATGAATCTCCAGGGATCTCACCTCCCCATAGTGTCACCCCCACAATGGTATAGGTGATGCCCATCACCACTAAGGGCAGTATGTAGACCAGAACTGTAACTATGATATGATACCTGTGCAAATAATGAAGCAGATGCCAAGCTTTTAAAGGAAGCTGTCTGACGTTGCTTGACCAAAGCAGCTTTAGTGGGAGTGATAGCAAGCTAAGAGAAACAAGACAGCTGAAATCTGAATTGATAAGGATGGTTAAGTTTTCAGAGAAAAACAGAGGAGGGTGTCAGTGTGATCTCACATGAAGGAGTCTTCGGCCATGCGGGGCCAGGCCACGTAGCAGACGGTCCTTTGGGGCAGAGTTCGGATGGTGGAAAAGTAGCAGAGCGGGAAGGCCAGAACCACAGCCAAGCTCCAGATACAGACAATGACCCCCAGAGTGGCTTTAGCAGGCAGACGAGGCTTCATAGGGTGGATGATCGCCATGTACCTACAACCGAGAGCCCACAACTTAGTGAGTGAGTGAGCTCAGCTATCAGTTGATGCCCACAAGTGTGAGTTTCTCCATGGTAGGTGGGATGCAAACCCTGAAATGGCTGTTACTGTGGCAGAATACTATGATTTACCCAAGACCTCATTAGACCCAAAGACCCATTTTCAGGCATTTAAAGCGTGTAATTCATCAGCTGTAGTTTATTTTTAAAGTCAGATTAAAGATGGGAAAAAATAAAACTGTAACAATTTTAAAATAAGTATTTTCAGACCAAATTCAGACAAAAAAAATAAACGAAACAGTAAATAAAATAACACTGAACACCACTGTTCAGCTGCAACTTATATACAGCGGGGGGGAATAATCTAACTAATCTAACCAAACTGAAAAAAAAAAAGTGTTCGTAAAAAGAGGTCACTGAAAGGGCTCTTGCGTCTCTCCAGCTTAATAATAACACGGCCGTACCTGTCGATGGCGATCGCGGTCATGGAGTAGATGCTGGCAAACACGGCGGTGACTGGAAAGAAGTTGTGGAACCTGCAGTACACCTGGCCGAAGTACCACTCTCCGTGAGCCGCGTAGATGAAGTTGATGAGCGTGTTGAAAGCGGCCATGGAAACGTCAGAGAAAGCCAAGTTCAGCAGGAAATAGTTGGTGACAGTCCTCATCCGCTTGTGCGCCAGAATAATCCAAATCACTATCAGGTTCCCGAAGACCGCCACGGCCAGTACTGTGCTGTAAGCCACCGACCACAGCGCGACGCGCCACGGAGGCTGCACGAACTGGTTGGTCAGACCTCTGGTTGTGTTTTCCATTCCTCAGGTGTGCTCGATCCGATCTGTTTCGCTCAGTCTGCTGCTGCCAGAGGTCTCTACAAAGATGCGCCACAGACGCGCGACGTGCTCAAAGGACATGTGACCGGTGAGGCAGAGAGAGTTCTCCACATGCGTCTGCCATCGTTCAACAAATCAAACAAACATATAAACTCTCTGATCGTAGTTTTCACATTTTAGTCTGCACAATTAAACAAGCACACAGATTTTTAATGAGAAATTGATACTTTATTCTGTTCTGTCTGTGTCTGTTATTAGAAACACACATTGTTTTTGGTTGAAGTCATGGACCTCTTTAAGCTAAATCACATAATTCAAAGGCAAATAAACAACTAATTTAATAAATAACTGGGTTGCTATTTGGTATAACTGTTATTGGCTACTTGCACTTCCGCAGTACCATCACATCCACATTACAAGCCTTTGGAATTTATCACATTCCTAATTTCATATGGAAAAAGTGACAGACAACGAATCTGAAAGACAAGGAAATGTTCTACATTCATAAATTACAGACTGCTAATCACACTGGTTTAAATGACGATTGAGATTTTACAGTTTTTGTTTGTTTTTACTTTTCAAATTTTGTTTGTCCCTAGAAATGCATTTGTATTATCTGTGGTTGATGGTATTGTATGTTGCTTATGTACATTTGGTTTAAATGTAATAAATATTTTGGATATCATGTTGACACCCTTTTGGTATCCTGCATCCAGGTTTTGAAAGTTCTTTCTATTGGTGGAGCATCGCTGGTGGACGCTTACCACTGGTGGAACATGAAGATCCAGCATTTCGATGAACTGTGTTGATGAAAGCTTATCTGCTTAAAGATGTTGGAGTATTCTTGGTCAAACGTGACAATAAATGTTAAAACAAGTATATTTTTTTCCTTTTTTTTGCTAAAATTTTGGTCATAACTCCAGGAGAAATCAAATAAATTTCATTGTAAAACATAAAAAATGTTGCTGTAGCATTAGATCTGTCTGAAGCTTTAAATCAGCCTGAGGGTGATACTGTTAAATCCTTAATAACTGTTTCATCCAAAGCAAAGCTCGTGGTGTCAGGATTTTATGGGTTTGTCTGTATTATGTAAGAGGTTTAGCCAATGTGAGAGCCCAATAGGTTAGCCTGACTTAGTGGTTCATGTACAGAATCTGTTTGTAGAGAATAAAGCTCAGTAAAACCAGTAAGTGTCGAATATAGTCTCTTTAGGGTGCTACATACAGTATCTCACAAAAGTGAGTACACTCCTCACATTATTGTAAATATTTTGTTATATCTTTTCATGGGGCAACTTTGAAGATATGACACTTTGACACAATGTAAAGTAGTCAGTGTACAGCTTGTATAACAGTGTAAATTTCGTGTCACCTCAAAATAACTCAACATACAGCCATTAATGTCTAAGCTGCTAGCAACAAAAGTGAGTACACCCCTAGGTGAAAATGTCCAAACTGTGCCCAAAGTGTCAACATTTTGTGTGGCAACCATTATTTTTCCAACACTGCCTTACATCTGTTGGAAATTGAGTTCACTGGAGCTTCACAGGGTGCCACTGGAATCCTCTTCCACTCCTCCATGATGATATCATGGAGCCAGTGGATGTTAGAGACCTTGCCCTCCTTCACCTTCCATTTGAGGATGCCCGACAGATGCTCAATAGGGTTTAAGTCTGGAGACATGCTTGGCCAGTCAAGTACCTTTACCCTCAGTTTATTTAGCAAGGCACTGGTCTTTTTAGAGGTGTGTTTGAGGTTGTTATCATGTTGGAATACTGTCCTGCGACCCAGTTTCTGAAGGGAGGGGGTTGTGCTCTGCTTCAGTATGTCACCGTACATGTTGGCATTCATGGTTCCCTCAATTAACTGTAGCTCCCCAGTGCCAGCAGCAATCATGCAGCCCCAAACAATGGCATCCCTCTACCATGCTTGACTATAGACAAGAAATGCTTGTCTTTGTACTCCTCACCTGCCACACACCCATAACACCATCTGAACCAAATAAGTTTGCCCTGGTCTCATCAGGCCACAGGTAATCCATGTCCTTAGTCTGCTTCTCTTCAGCAAACTGTTTGCAGGATTTCTTGTGCATTATCTTTAGAAGAGGCTTCCTTCTAGGATGACAGCCATGCAGACCAGTTTGATGTAGTGTGGCGCATGGTCTGAGCACTGACAGGCCGACCCTCCACACCTTCAACCTTTTCAGCAATGCTTGCAGCACCCCTACATCTATTTTTAAAAGACAACCTCTGGATATGACGCTGAGCATGTGCACTCAACTTCTTTGATTAACTATGGTGAGGTTTGTTCTGAGTGGAACCTGTCCTGTTAACCTGCGTTATGGTGTTGACTACTGTACTGCAGCTCAGTTTCAGGGTGTTGGCAATCTTCTTAAAGCCTAGACCATCTTTATGTAGAGTAAAAAAAATTTCAGATCCTCTGAGAATTCTTTGCCATGATGTGCTGTGTTAAACTTCCAGTGACCAATATGAGAGAGTGTGAGAGCAATTACACCAAATACAACACACCTTCTCCCCATTTGCACCTCAGACCTTGTAATACTAACGAGTCACATGACACTAGAATCGAAAATGGCTAATCGGGCACAAATTGGACGTTTTCACCTAGGAGTGTACTCACTTTGGTTTAGGCAATGATGGCTGTATGTTGAGTTATTTAGAGGGGGCAGTGAATTTACACTGTTATACAAGCTGTACACTGACTACTTTACATTGTATTAAAGTGTCATATCTTTAATGTTGTCCCATGAAAAGATACAACAAAATATTTACAAAAATGTGACGGCTGTACTCATTTTTGTGAGTATTTCTTGTTTCAGATTAAGGTGAAATCCAATCTTTTTTGGATGTAGGACTAATTTATGAACACCTCTATAAAAGATCTATTTTCTGTCTCTGAGCTTCTTCATGACAGTAGATTAAAACAGCAATTGTTTTAATTTTACCTTGGTACATCGCAATGATTAAGGTCAAACTGTTATTAAACCCAAACGTTGCATTTGTTAATAAAAACTTACTTTGTGTACTAAAAGTTTACTCATTCTCACAGGGTCAGACTTCCGGCCTATTCTGACGTGATTTGCTTTTCATTGATCAAACTTCACACAGAGATCAGACACTTGACAAGAAGACACATCCATACCCCCCCCCACTGCCGCCCCCTACTAAATAACTGATGCCTGAATTATTCAAAGCAAAAAGAGGGTGAAAGTTTAGGTTACAGCTAATGATACTATCAGCTGTTACTAAATAGCTCCTGACCTTTTTAGTATGGGAGTAAGGGCGTGTTTACAACAATTTCGAACACTGACATTTTAAAGAGGGAGTGGCCCAGAAGAGGTGGCCTCTGGGTAATGAGTTCTTGCTGAGAGGAAACAGACTTTCTGACCTTCTTTTGGTCTTTTCACAGTGTGCACAGCTTAAAATGGCCCACAGCCTCTATTATAAAACCCAGCAGAGTGCAGCCTTTCAATAAATACATATTGAAAACAAGTGAATATGGAAACATCAAACAACCCACGTCACTGAAGAGCTCATAAAAGCAAGATTGCTCGAGGCGCTTTTTGAGGTAATTGCAGTCATACACAGCAGGAGAAAAACAAAACACTTACTGGGCATTAGAATTGTGACGCTGATGTCTGCGTGGCAACACATCAAATAACTGATTTGTTATTAACATTAGACAACCTCAAGTGAATAATGCAACACGCAGCACTGGCAAAGCACAAAGCAGGATTTTACAAACACAGATTTCAAGAGTCCTCCGGATACACTTGTCTTTTTTAATAGTTTATTCATGATTTTATTTAGCCAGAGTCAGTGAGACAATGTGGAGGACTAGAGGACAGTTGCAAGGAAAAAGGAGGAGTCAGAACGTAAAATACGATTTTCTTATTTTTATATATTCATATCAGCTGATATTATGAACAGGCTCAGTATTTAAAAAATGGTTTCAGTTCGCCCTCCCTCAATCATAAAATCATGCCAGAAATACAAAAGAGCCCGTAAGTAGTAAGAATGTACTACTCAAGGTCAAGGAAGCATTTCCAAATGCATAAGTGTATCCAGCTGACCTGGAGGTAAAATACAGCTGTCAAAACGAGGTATGAACAAACTGACCTAATTAAGTGAGACACAACATTATACTCACTGTTGAGCTAGTTAATAGGTATGCCCTCGTTGTCATCTGTTGTGATTTTATTTTGAAAGGATGCTTCCTGTTATGCTGCAGAGTGCACGCGAGAGTTCAATAATAAAAACTAAGTGTTGTTCCGGTGAAAAGCCGATGCCCCACGTGTGATTATTCCTCCGTCTAGACAATATAAGTATCTTCAATATTCATGCAGATTCCGCTGGAAGACCCGTCTCTGCTAACAGGTTATGGGCCCAGGAAAACATTGAAGCTACGCCAGGGGAAAGTTTACCACCAGAAAAGTCGCAAAGTACAGCGTGTTCGGTGAGGGCTAGCGTGCTAAGTTAGCACCATGAATAAGCGTGCTGGTGAACCCAGTGGCCGATGGGCAAGGTTGGTTTTTGACGGAGATGAGAAGAATTATGAACTGTGGGAGACAAAATTTTTGGGACATCTTAGATTACAAGGTCTAAAAGACACAATATTGAAAAGCGATGACGACGAAGATAAGAATGCCCAGGCCTATGCAGAGTTAATACAGTTCCTGGATGATAAGAGTTTATCGCTCGTGATGAGAGAAGCTGCCGATGATGGACGCGAGGCACTGAAAATTTTAAGAGACTATTATGCAGGAAAAGGTAAACCAAGAATTATCAGCCTTTATACCGAACTGACTTCTCTGAAGAAAGCAAGCAGTGAGAGCGTCACGGAGTACATCATACGCGCAGAGACATTTATTACAGCCCTGAGAAATGCTGGAGCGACACTTAGTGATGGTCTGCTTGTAGCGATGGTGTTAAAAGGTTTACCAGAAACATTTAAACCTTTTTCCGTTCACATTACGCAAAGTGAATCAGAAATCAAGTTTGCGGAATTTAAAACGAAACTCCGCAGCTATGAGGACACTGAGAAAATGCGCTTAATGGAACGAGAGGATAACATCATGAAGGCGAGAGTGCAACCCAGCGTGAGACCCGCAGCAGCTGCTAATGACCACAGGAGAGACATGTCAGACATAGTCTGTTTTAAGTGTGGCCAACGGGGACACAAGGCCAGAGCATGCCGCTACAGACAGTGGTGCAGTCACTGTAGGAGCAACACCCATCGAGAGTCGACTTGCAGGAGACGACAACGGAATGATGAAGCACGCATAGCCTCGGAGGAGGGCGACAACGCAGAGAGCGACGACACCTATGTCTTCCGGATGAGCGATGACTACGCGGCACCTCAACAGCCACAAGACATCAGGACCAAAGGCCTAATGGTGGATACTGGCGCAACATCACACATCCTGAATGATAAAACAGCGTTCAAGAAATTTAATGACGACTTCCAGCCGGGAACGCACTGTGTGGAATTAGCTGATGGCACCAGGTGTAAAGGAGTGGCTGAAGGCAGAGGAGATGCAGAGGTGTGCTTGATAGACAGCAGAGGGAGACAGTGTAAAACAACACTGAAAGACGCCCTATGCATTCCCTCATTTCCACAGAATATCTTCTCTGTGAGAGCGGCCACCACGAACGGAGCCACTATCATCTTTAAGAAAGGAAGGAACGTCCTTCAACACAGAGACGGTACAAAGTTTCACATCCATGAGCACAACAGACTTTATTACCTTGAGACTGTAAGTGAGTACGATGATAAGTGTAATAATTGTTTTGATGTGCAGACATGGCATGAAATTTTGGGACATTGCAATCATAGTGACATTCTGAAGCTACAAAATGTGGTTGAAGGTATGAAAATCAAAGGGAAAACTGACAAAGAAAGTTTGAACTGTGAGGTGTGTATTCAGGGAAAATTTGTCCAGACTAGGAATAGAAACCCTGACAGGAGAGCTGAGAAACCTCTCGAGCTGGTACATACGGATCTAGCAGGGCCGATAGATCCAGAATCACGAGATGGACACAGATATGCATTATTGTTTACCGATGACTTTTCCGGTGCAGTATTTGTATATTTTCTCAAAAACAAAAGTGAAACAATGCAAGCAACTGAAATCTTTTTGGCCGATACAGCCCCACTCGGGAAGGTAAAGTGTATCAGTTCAGACAACGGCACAGAGTTCATGGCAAAGAGTTACCAGGTATTGTTAAACAAACATGGAATAAGACATGAAACTTCAGCCCCATATTCCCCTCACCAGAATGGTACAGCGGAACGTGGCTGGAGAACACTTTTTGATATGGGGAGGTGCATGCTTATTGAGAGTGCCATACCAAAGGAATTATGGACGTATGCAGTTCAAACAGCGGCTATCGTGAGAAACAGATGCTTTAACAACCGGACAGGGCAGACACCTTACTTTTTGCTGACTGGGCGGAAGCCCAATCTATCCAGAATGCGAAAGTTTGGGTGTGAGTGTTATGCTTACAAGCAACACAAGGGTAAGCTGGATTCTAAGTGTACAAAAGGGATTTTTGTAGGCTACGACAAAAACAGTCCAGCATACAAGGTTTATTTCCCAGACAGCGCCAAAGTGCAAAAGTTTAGGCTGGTTAAGTTTGTAACCAAACACAATGAGGAAAAGCAAACACAAACTGATACGACATCTGAGGATGAAGACATACAGGTGAGGGAGAGACCAAACGTGAACAGGGAAAGCCCCAGTACCAGTTCACAGGAACCAGATACTGACAACCAACCAGAAGTGAACAGTCAGATGCCACTTAGTGATGAGACTGAAAACTCCAGAAGGTATCCTTCTAGAACAAGAAAGAAACCAGATTATCTAAATGAATATGAGTCAGGAGAAGACATTGATGATCAAGTGCTGACTAACATAGACTACTGTTACAGACTGATAAGTAACTCACCCGTGACATTCAGTGAAGCTGCAAGGTCACCCAACTCTAGAGAGTGGAAAGCAGCTATGGATGAAGAAATGCAATCCTTAAAAGAGAACAACACCTTTACCCTAACAATCTTACCTGGGGGAAAGAAAGCAGTGGGGGGTAGATGGGTATATGTGAAGAAAAACAGTGGTGATGGATCAGAAAAATATAAAGCACGGTACGTAGCTAAAGGTTACAACCAGTGTTTTGGGATAGACTATGATGAAACTTTTTCTCCGACTGCTAACCTGACAAGCATAAGAGTATTGATGCAGTGTGCAATACAAGAAAACCTGATTTTGCATCAGATGGATGTAAAAACCGCATACTTGCATGCACCAATAGATTTTGAAGTGTATGTTGAGCAGCCAGAAGGCTATGAAGTAAAAGGAAAAACAGATGAGAAACTGGTCTACAAGCTGGAAAAGTCACTTTATGGGCTTAAACAGTCAGGCCGAAACTGGAACAGGACATTACATGACTATTTGATAGAGAACGGTTTCATGCAGAGTCCTGTAGATCATTGTGTTTACACAAGGAAAACAGGAAAAGAAAAAGTGATCATGATCATATGGGTTGATGATATTATTATTGCAGCCAGTGATGAAAGGGTTTTGAAAACTGTGAAGGAAATGCTAACTGCAAGATTCAAAATGAAAGATATGGGGAAACTCAAACATTTTCTTGGTATTGATTTTGAGCAAACCCAAGATTGTGTAAAAATGTTACAAGAGAGATATGTAGAGAACATACTGGAAAGATTTCAAATGCAAGACTGTAAACCAAGATCAACTCCTTGTGAACAAAGGTTGAACTACAATGATGATGCTGAGAAAATGAACAATGTCAGAATGTACAGAGAGGCAGTAGGTAGCCTTATTTACTTGACCTCTTGCACACGACCAGATTTGAGTTTTGTTGTAAGTAAGCTGTCACAGCACTTCAAAGAACCAGCTGTGGAACATTGGGCTACTGTGAAACATGTTCTAAGGTACCTGAAACAATCAAAAGACAAGACATTGTGCTACAGGAAAAGTGACAAAGATTTGAGAGTACAAGGTCACAGTGACTCAGACTGGGCTGCGGATGTGACTGACAGGAGGAGTACTACAGGTTACTGCGTAAGCCTGAATGAAGGAGGTACTTTGGTGTCATGGCGAACAAAGAAGCAGCCAACTGTTGCCTTGTCAACTTGTGAAGCAGAGTACATAGCTTTGGCAGCAACAACACAAGAATGTTTGTACTTGACACAACTGTTGCAAAGCATGTATGAGCATCAAAAGAGACCGCCAAAGATTTTTGAGGACAATCAAGGGACTATTGCATTGGCAAAGAATCCTGTTAACAGACAGAGGTGTAAGCATATCGATATCAAATATCATTTTGTGAGATCAACAGTTAATGCTGGAAATTTGATATTGGAGTATTGTCCGACAGATCTGATGGTGGCCGATGTTATGACAAAGCCAGCAACAAAGGGGAAGTTATTGAAGTTTGAGAAATATATGTTTGGAGTGTAAACAAATAGTAAAGAAAAACTGTTTCTTTTGGAATGCATGTAAAGCTGACAACGTGAGTGCAAGTGGGGGTGTTGAGCTAGTTAATAGGTATGCCCTCGTTGTCATCTGTTGTGATTTTATTTTGAAAGGATGCTTCCTGTTATGCTGCAGAGTGCACGCCAGAGTTCAATAATAAAAACTAAGTGTTGTTCCGGTGAAAAGCCGATGCCCCACGTGTGATTATTCCTCCGTCTAGACAATATAAGTATCTTCAATATTCATGCAGATTCCGCTGGAAGACCCGTCTCTGCTAACACTCACAAATCAAAACATTTAACAGCCAGAGGTGAAATAAACACCACCCCCCTGCTGTCACCAATGGCGTGTCCAGCGGGGTGGCCTGGGGGGGCACAGGCCACCCCCCAAACCAGACTAGCCACCCCAAAGGCAAAACAATAAAATTCAATCAAATATCAAATGTCCGATTATGTTTTCACGGTGACGCTCAGATATCCGAGTGTAAGTGAATGCAGCATGGCTTCTGCGCTATGCGCATCACGTTAGCAAAGGTAGGAGAGCCAAGCGCGAAAGACGGCACTGCAGGAAACAATTTTTCGGTGAAAGAAAATGAGGACAGAATAAATGTCCCGGTAAGTAATATCAAGTTTGTTGAGTTTAGTAAACTTCGGTGAAATTAGAATACCAAGGAAAAAAATAACACTTAAAGAATTATTGCAGCTGTGGAATATTTCAGACAGTATGCTACTGAGGGCAGCTAACATAAGAGTTATGCGTTATAAGATATAATCTAAGTCGTAACATTGCTGTATGGAGCTGCAGATTTGGTTGCAGGTTAACATAGCTGGACTGGCCATCGGGCATACCGGGCATATCCCCAGTGACTTATTTTTTATTTTTTTTGTAATGGCATGAACAATGAGAGGTGGTGGATTGGCCAGATGCAGGTCGATGTGTAGAAATAACTCCGTTGTTTGGTGGTGGCTATGACGGGGCTTCCACAGAGGCAACAGGTGGATGAGGGAAGGGGAGGCAGGAGGAGAGACCCGAAGCAGCCACCAGTCCGAGTGTCAGGTGAACTGAACTTCAGGTAAGAAGTTATGACCTGCAGTCTATCTGGGTCAGATATAAACCAAGTTTAGGTGGAGTTTATTTTCATGTTGCTGACTTTTTACTGTCAGTTGCAATAACTCATACTGCGTTCTAGCCAGTTTGACGGAGTTTTTATACAGCTGGGTGGGTGCTATGATGTTACTGATAGTGAACTTTATTTTATTCATAAGGTTAGTTAGTAGAGTTGCCAACGGCTCCTTAAAAAAATGGAATGGTCCCTCATTCAGAGAAAATATTACACGTTTCGTATTGAGCTGAGAAGAGACGCAGTTTGTCCCGGACTTTAGCTAGAATGGAAAAAAGACACAAAGCTGGATTTATTCTGTCTTTATGCTGCACAGCTGCCTCTTCTCTCATTCTCTCCCCCTCCCTCTCCTGTTGCTACTTCAATCATGAAACTGATCAATGATCAGCTGATCGGCTTTTCTCTCTTGTTTATCGCCCACTTTGCGCCAGAAAGAGGAAACCAGCAGATGTTGCGCTAAACAACAGCAGCACGTTTAAGCTTGATCGGCTGTTGTTAGAATGTATTTAATATTAATTTCTAGTATCAGCTGATGTTTGCTGGAGCCACAGCTGTAAAGCTGCTGGTCATGATGTCTGTTTAGATATGTGGTGAGAGGGAAACATGAAGATGAAACCAGGAGATGTCCTTACTGAACCATCAGAGCTGAACAGGTGATGGAGAAACAGGTTTACCTTTTAGGTGACATGAATGAGTTGAAGGGAAGTTATGAACTGTTTCTGAGAGACAAATAACACCAGGATCCTTTTTTATGTAGCAGACAGCTGGTAACTGTGCAGGGGCGGGTCTAGCAAAGTTTTGCCAGGGGGCCAGGTAGGGCATTAACAGGGAAAGGTGGGCACAAAGAAATACTTTTCTTTCTTATTCTCATTTAAAATACCTAGTTTTTATTAAATAATTATCTAAATCTTACAACCAAAGTTTTTATCTGACGTAAAATGTATAGAAATCATACATATACCAACAAGACTGTACATCACTGTCACAACAGGGTTTGTTTTCAGTCAAAGTCTTTATGGCTTTACTACCTGGTGGGTCGGTCTGTAGTAAAAATGCCCAAATTTTTTGTCCCAGTCCAGCCCTGCAGGTTAATACTGGCAGTGTCACCATGCCAGCTGACTGTATTTTATCATCAGCCAGTGTTGTTCTTTATCAATATTACCAAAGTTTACGATAAGGCAGCATAGAAAGTATTTACTTGCTTTCAGGTTTCATTCAAATGTTAGTCTTTTCAGTTGTTTCCCCACTTTTTTCCTGTTTCAAAATCAAACACCAGTTTGTGAGAAGATTATCTTCTTTTTTTAACAGGCAGATAAAGTTTTGCATTGGCATTGGCTAATTTGTCAATTGTTTGTTACAAATGTTCGTATTTTAATTTTCAAAAATGTTTTTGCCCAAAACATATGTGCACTATATGTCAGTAAAAATACTATGCAAATATTGTTGTCCTTGACTGCTGAGTAAACACTGACAAAGCACTGATTGTATCTCTTGTACTTTATCAACGCAGTATCTAAAAACTTTGCACCGTAGTGGTTAAAATCTCATTCTAATAAGAGTTAAAAGTGCATTTGGTTATTAGGTTTATAGGATTATTGAATTATGGTTAAGGGTTGGTAGAATTTTTTTTTAAAACATTATCTGCCAATTAAATCTGCCACCCTTCTCCAAATCTGTGCCCCTACCTGGCCCCCCCAACAAAAATTTTCTAGACACGCCACTGTACACAGATGGTCTGAATTTGTGAAGCGAGTGGTATCGCATTTATCGAAGTCGGCTCCTCGTTGTTTTTTCTAAGCCACGATTAGGCTCATTGAGAGCAGGCATGTGCATGCAGACAGTGTTTGTTTTTACATCTGGTGGGTAACGTCCCTCCCTATATTTTTGGAACAGTACCTCTGAAGCTTGATTTAGATTTCTGCAGGAAATTTACGTTCTAACTTCAGATGTAACACCTCTTAACACTAAACCGGTCCATCATGCTGTTGTTTCCAGTTACAGCGTATATTTCCTGCTGAAGCATATTTCAGGCATAAGACAGAAACATTACAAAAATATACACCTGCAGGCCACTCTATTGTCTTTATTTGACTAAATGCACTAAATTGCTGCCACAAGCTTTTGAACACATGTACCTAATAAAGTGGCTGGTGAGTGTCCTCAGTCCCAGCTCGGATACAGATGTGTCGGTGTGTCTTTGTTCCCTGCAGTAGTGCCCTCTCCAGCTCAGTCATCATCCACATACCCCAGGACACTGTCCGAGCCAAAGAGATCATCGCCTACGTCAACACGCTGAAGACTCAGGTCAGCTATTACGCAGAGAGGCTGTCTCAAGCTGCCAAAGACCAATCGGCCAGCGGACTGGAGTGGACGCTCGCCAGTCTGGTTGACAAGGTACTAAAAGTGTTTGACGTTACGTGGGGACGCTTCATATTTCATTCATACCCTCTTCCTTTCAGACCCGTCAGCTGGTGGCAGTGTGCGGCTGCAAGCTGCTAGCTTCAGCTATTTAGGCCCTGAACGCAGTACGAGTACATCGCAACCAAAGCTTCTCCTTCCGCTGAGTCTGAACAAGTAGTGCTCCGCAATGACCAGGATACGCTGAGAGCAAAGTACAGCGGTCACAACAGCCAGTCGTCACTGCACGTGGACTGGCACGAAGAGGAGTGGGTGAGTTGATCAGCAGTTATTGGCTGTTTTCTGATTCCAGATTTTTTATTTCTTTAGCATGACAACAGACAAGCTTAGTTTCTTGGCACACATTGTGGATACAGCTTGATATCTTAACTACACTCTGAACTCTGTTTTTCTTTTCTTGTTGCTTCTTCTTCTTCTTGAGTCATCCCTCTCATGTTGATTTCCAGCTCAGGTCACTCCTTACTTTTAAGAAGTTGGAGGATTCGTGAGCAGATTTTTCCTTCACCATATCAGCCGACTTTATTCTATGAGAAAATACTCTTAAATGACTCGTCTTTAAAAAGTGTTCAGTGTTTTATGTCTGGTCTGTGTGTCATCTTTGTCTTTACAATGTTGCAGCAATACTTTAGTAATGATATGATATGATATGATATGATATACCTTTATTAGTCCCACAAGGGGAAATTTAAATGTTGGTTTAGTGTAAGCTCAGCTTTTTAACTAATGTAAGAAGTGTTATGACTGACTCGTTTTTAATACCTAAATCTGGCCTCAGTGCACAAACCTAAATGAATCGGTACATATGAAAGCGCCCAAGTCACGAGCTGTGTTCAAGGACATGGATAAAACAAAAAGGTTCAAATTTGTGCCCAAAAACCCCACAAATCAGTGTCACTGTTTTAAAATCTGCTGCGAGACCGCTCTAAATGTCAGCTTTTTCTTTACGTAAAGACTGGGGTCTGTAACATATCAGCTCGTTTCTTATTTATTAAAGAACATGCCTGACACCAGGCTTTTGAGTTAACGGCTCCATTCGATCTCTGCAAGTATTTTTAAGTATTTTTAGGTTCTTTCCAGCAGGATTTGTGGCTAGTTCTGGAGCTTGACCCTAAAAGATTTCAGTGTGTCGGTGCTTCTGCTTTCCCTGTTGTCCTTCTCTTCCGTCTTTATTTCTGTTTCTGTCAAATTTAAAAACAACTGCACTCTGAAATACACACTCTTTGCAAGATGTTGTCTAAACTAGTGGTTGGAAGGCATATTTGTGTTTGGTCTCTGATGGTTTATTTACACTTTTTGCAGGCCACGCCCACGGACTACAGCGCCATGATGAGCAACAAAGCCAAGAAGTCTATTGACTTCCTTCTGATGCAGGACACCGCCCCGACGATAGCCACGGACGTGTCACTGCAGTACCGCCTCGACATCGTCTTCTGCCAAACGGTCACCTACACATATTTTAATTATTGTATGTCTGAGCTGATGCGTTTATCCTGGAGTGACTCAGAGTGAAGGAGAAGGCCAAGAAGAAGTGTAAATATCATAGAAGCAAGGAGTTCAGAGCTCTACGACTTAGTGTCTTTATGGTATTTATGTGTGTAATGGAGACCAGGGGTTCCATTACCCTTACTTGTATTTTTATTAATTGACTGACTGATTTGTATTTAAAAACCGTAATGAAGAAAAACACACACTGGTTGATTGTGATTCTTTATTAGGCTTTTTGGGTTGTTATTTAAGTGACTCGTTAAAGGTGAAGAGACAGGGGGACTGGCCATCCTACCTGTGTCAGGAAAAGAACCTGTGTTAGAGCTGTTCACATTTAATCATTTGTCTGTAACCTAAATTAGTTGTATATGTAAAAAGAGAAGTGTTAACAGTACTCACTTTGTAAAGAGTAAAAGCAGCTCAATCACCTGCTTATGAGCTCCTGGAGAAAACCAATGTGCCAGGCTAGGGGAGTGTGTGTTGGAGTGATTTTGTTAAAAGTTGTCATTATTGTGCTTGGACCTTGTCTTGAACTGTATGTTCAGATATTTTCTGTTCCTCCCCCACATGTAGGATGTTGGGGATGTTACTAGCTATAGTTTTCAACTGCAGGCACAATCTATATAAGATTCTGGTTTCCTTATTTGGTAAGGAATGTTCACTTCCTGCCCTTTATGGGCTCACCATGTAAATGGTGGACTGTTAGAGAGGTTAAGCCATATACGAGGTTGAGGGGAGATGACCCTTTTATGACTAGAGATGCGGTTAAAACGTTTGTAAGCAGGAAGTCACGTATACAGACACACATACACTCTCTCTCACACACACACACACACACACACACACACACACACACACACACACACACACACAGTGCCTTAGCTTTTACCACACAACATATGGGGTTTACAATGGGCGGTTGTGTAACTGTTTTCATTCAATAAAAGGCTGCGAGTGGAGGCTGGAGTTGGAGTTGTCTGAGTTTGGGTGTAGAGCTTGCAACTCTGAGAATCCGACCAGGCTTCCCCTGCACAAGTAAAAACCAATCGAACTCTGATTGTCTTACTTTGTTCTGAGTCAGCGAGGGCTGAAACCTAACTGTGGTTAAGGTGTTTTAATGCAGCGGTCCCCAACCGCCGGGCCACGGACCGTCGTTTGGTCGAGAGATGAGGCTCGGGTGTGAAATGTATGGTTTTCAGAGTTTTTATCGTTTTTTATCGTTATTTTGTTATCGTTTTTATCGTTAACTCTGTTTTCCTGGGTCTTTCACGTGTGTTATGAATAAATCTTCTTTTTTTCCGGTACCGGTACTAGTTTTATTTTGTTGTATTTATCTGTGACACCTTAAAGGCCGGTCCGTGAAAATATTGTCGGGCATAAACCGGTCCGTGGCGCAAAAAAGGTTGGTGACCGCTGTTTTAATGTATATAGAAGAGACTGAAGTTTATATGTTATGGAGTTATTTATAGGACTTGTTACAAATCTTCATATGTCTATGATGTGTTATAGCAGCCCGTTCTCACTCCCGAGGCGTAACATGTCGACGTTTTGTCACGTCCCGCGGCGTTCCTGAGGAACGTGAAAGGAGACCTTCGGCGTTCTTATGGTACGCTGCGGGCTATGGCTGGAATCCAGTTCAATGACGCTCCCGCGGTAATAGACGTTCCAGCCCTGTATTCCAGCCCTAAACCTAACCTTATCCCTAGCCCTGACCATAACCTTATTCCTGACCTTAACCAGGACTTTAATGATGTTAAATAGCGTGTTTCTAAGCGATTTGAAGAAAAAGAGCAAACGTGTAGATTCAGTCCAGACAGTTCTCATATTTCCTCTTTTTTCCGAGGTCGTCATTCAGGAACGTGGTGGGTAGCCAAAAACGTAATATGGTGACGATTTGTCACCTAGCGTAAAATGTTACGCTTTGGGAGTGAGAACGTGTTGGTTATATTGTAGTGGTTTTCTTATGGGGAGGGTTTTGTTTCCCTTTGGTTTGCTGACCCCCAGACTTGGTCTATTCCAGATGCTCACCTGAATCAGGTAGAGTATAACAGGAAGCCATTTGCTTTTCAGAAGGGTTGGATTCTTTGCTGTATCACCATGTGTTCTCATTAATAAAGTACATTTTACTCCAGTCTCGTGCTATTTTAGTGGAAGTGAACCATGACCGTCGGCCAAAACTGACAATATGACTATTAAAAGTCTGAGTAATACTGTAATTTTCTGCTGCTCATTCCTGTGCAATATCCCATCTGACCTCCCGTCATATTTCTTTTCAAGATTTTCTTATTTAATCACTAGTGTACATATATTTATAGATACATATATATATATATTTAGTCATCTTTTCTCTTTTACCACGTCTTTCTAATATTTTGCTCTTTACTATTTTTCTATTTTTTATTTTATTTTATTATATTTTATTATATTTTCTTCTACTGTACCATGCTGCTGAGTGACTGCTGCTCGTCAAACACATTTCATTGCAATGTTGACCCTGTGCTAACTTGCATATGACAAATAAAACTGAAAACAGTAAAGGCAAAGGGAACACATCAAGTAAGGATTTCACACTCCCACTCACAACGGCACTTTCAAAGCATAAAGCCAAATATTTCAAAATTTCATTTTGAGGCATTTTAAAAATGAATGTGTTTGAGTTTCATTGCTCCAAAGTAATGTTTTCATATAAGCAAGATAACAACCAGTTTGCAACCATGTAAGTACAGTCCTCTATTGTGAACAGACGTGTTGGCAATCTGTCTGCGTTTATAAATTAGACAACAGTTATTTGCAGATCTTCATCAATCTGCCTGAGAGTGATTGCAGTCGGTCTGAGTTGGACTGCAACTGTTTTGAGTCAGGTTGCCTCCAAGGAGGCAGTTTATTATTTTCCTTTCCTAGTTGGACAGATGGCTGTTGTTTTGTTTTTACTGTAGTGTGCTGGGCCATTAATGGCTCAGGGGCTGCAGCGTATCCGCGCCAACACCTAAGGCCAACGTGGAATCACCGGTCAGACTAACATAAAGAAAGAATCTGTTAAATTACACATTTGTATTCATTAAGTCACAGACAATGAAAACAAGCAGAAATCAAGATGTAATATTTTTATAATTTTATTGATGTTAAATTAAAGTCCCAGCTTAGTTATGTTATCAGTGCAAGTCACTTCAATCTGTATAGCACCAAAGGAAACAATGGTGTTTTCAAGGTGCTTCACACTGTAAGGTAACAACTTACAGTATTAAAAAGAAAACCCCAAAAGAACAAACCCCTCTGAGCAAGCACGAGGCGACAGTGGGAAGGAAAAACTCCCTTTTAAGAGGAAGAAACCTTCGACAGAACCAGGCTCAGGGCGGGGTGGCCATCTGCCGCGACCATTCCTGGGGATTTCAAAAATGACTTGATCTGATCTAAATGTAAAACTAGCTCATTTAAAGTGTCCAGTGAGTTTTAGAAAATATTTTGCTGTTGATATCACGATGTCACTATAAAGTGGAAACTTTGTTTCTTCCCTTACACCTCCCAAAAAATGCCCGCACCGATGAGAAGCACTTAGATATGCAACTTGGTTCTGTGAATATCTTTCTTTTGAAAGTTTTAACAATATCTTCATCAAGATTTTGGAAGTTTAATTGCCAGAATGTCACCAAAGATGCATGCTTCCATCTTTTACAGAGGGATTTGAAAACCCTCTCGCTGAGTTTCTTGAACTTCTCTGGTGGGATTTTGTCGTATCTGGCCCTGATTTCAGTCCAGATTTTCATGGTAAGCCGGTTGGAGATAGCTTCAGCACTTTCAATGCTCAAGACTGTGCCTGATTTTTTTGAAACCTGGGAAATCAGTCCTTCCACAAAGATTTCCACTGAAAATCTGCATCTTTCTTTCTTTTCATATGATTCCAGTCTATCAGTAACTGTTACTGCCAACAGGTGTTCTTGGAATACTGAAGTAGTTATGATATTAAATATTGGTTGTTCCATTAAATTCATTGAATCCTCCTCCCCACTCCTCCCCATTTCCAATGATATTAGTGACAATTTATGTAATTTGTCACAAATATCAGTGAAAATCGCATTAGCAATGCAGTCAAAATAATTCTGCACTTTTCGGTCTAAATGCAAATCCATCCCCTTGAATTTGTCCAAGAGTAGATCCAACAAACGTTTTTGGTGAGAATGAGGGCACTTTAAAAGTTTACCAAGCTTTGAAAGCACAGCCTGAATTAATGTCTCTAACCATCTTTCAAAGTCTGTTTTTTCAGGTGGCTCACAGTCTACAGAAGATCTGTGATGCTGTATCTTTTTATATGACTCCGTTTGACTTACGTTTGTTAACGGTGGGATGCTGGCTTCATGTTCAACACAGGATTTCTGCTGCTGGGGATCTGGAATTGGATTGTTTTCTGGTTTTGCAGCACTGTGTTGGTCAGCATTTTGACAGCTTTCTTCTGTGTTAGCTGTTTCTTGGCTGTTAGCATCTATATTCTGTGCTGTATCAAACTCCTGCTCAGCAGAATCGTCCAAAAATTTCACACGTGACAAAACCGTTTTGGGTTTTGCAGCACTGTGTTGGTCAGCATTTTGACAGCTTTCTTCTGTGTTAGCTGTTTCTTGGCTGTTAGCATCTATATTCTGTGCTGTATCAAACTCCTGCTCAGCAGAATCGTCCAAAAATTTCACACGTGACAAAACCGTTTTGCCAGTAGTGGTGTGGACAGAACAGTTTTCATGTACAGGGGAGTTCTGGGAAGACCTCAGCGGTGATACTGCTAGTGACTGTTCACACAGGTCCATTACGTCCTCTACAAAACCTACAAGCCGCTTAGCGGTGACGCAATCCGGATAGCCTGAGGTAAGCTCTAACAACTGCTTGTTCGAAAAACTACTGACCAAGTTATCCAAGAGGGATACCAAAGCATGTACTGTAGAATTATCCCCATTGGTCTGAACTGTTTCATCATTTGTCATTGTGTTACAGTTCGAGCTTGCCATTTCACTTTTTTGTTTTTTATGTCTAAAATGTTGTTTTGTGTTAAACTCCGTGTTTGAACGTTTAAAGCGCTGCTGTCCCGCTGTGTGAATGCGTTTCAACTGAACAGCCAGGTCTATATATAAGGTCGGTTTAAGGTTTCTTTGTAACGTCACCTGACGTTTCTTTGTAACGTCACCAGTCAAAGGACTGGCCCGGCTCGTCATAACGAAAGGGGCGGGACAAATCTGTTGCTTAGCAACTGAAAAAAAGGCACACCGCGCTGAATGCTACATCCGGCCTGCGACGGTACACCGCCTCCGCACCACCGTTTAAACATGAAGTGTGGATGTTAGAAGATCCCAAATATGGTGAGCTACTGGGAAATTACTCACGTTTTTGTTCTTGAGAGTGAGCGATAATAAGCGACATTTTATTGAGAAATTACAGTAGTCTGTCTACAAAAACTACAAAAATGACCTAAATAAGACAGAAGTACACATTCATTTTTATCGTTTTGTCAACAACAGGGCGCATGAGGTTTGTTCAGTATTTGTTGTGTCTACAAGGCTCAGGCGCCCCCATGAAGTGTCTTATTTGTATAGTTGAAAGCATTATAAAGGAACGCAAAACTAAATTACATATAATTATAATTCTTGGCACTTTCTGGTGTGTGTGAGTTAGTGTTTCTCTTTTATGATTTGTGGGTCCAGCATCAAATTTAGAATCCTTCCCATCACACATGAGGTCTTGAATAATCATCTTATTTTAAAGACCTCGTAGTTTGATAGTTTGCTCTCAGACTGTGGGCTTCCTTGTGGTTTTTAGGATATTTAGAAGTAGAAGGGGATCATCCTTCTGTGGAACCAGCTCCCAGTTTGAATGCAGGAGACGGACACTATCTCTACTTTTAAGATTAAGTTTCAAAGTTACCTTTTTGCCAACGCATATAGCTAGGGCTGAATCAGGTGACCATGAATCCTCCCTTAGTTACCCTGGGACTACCCTGCTGGGGGATTCCCACCATGTGTTTATACACCTCTCTGCATTCAATAATTAGTTCTTGTTCATCTCTGGCTCTCGTCCACAGTGTGTCTTTTGTCCCCTTTTTCGTCTCCTCATCCCCAAAGGGTCGCAGCGGGCTGCCCCTCCCTGACCGTGGTTCTGCCAGAGGGTGCTTCCTGTTAAAAGTGAGTTGTTCCTTCCCACTGTATTGAGGTTTTTTCTTTTTAATTGTAGACTTTCTACCTTACAATCTATACCACCTCGAGGAGACTGTTGTTGTGATTCAGCTCTGCATAAATACAATTAAATCGAATTAAGTGGGTTCAGCTGTTTTGTGAAATAAATGTGAGTGACATGGTAAGTAATAGCCTGCATGTAACTCATGGTAAGAAGAGCAATATCGCCCCCTCCTGGTTCAACCTTTTTTTCTTTGCAGTAATCTTTCCAATAATAATACATATGCACTAACCTCATGCTTGCTGTTAACAATAGCCTAAAGACACAAAATCAAGTTTAGTTTTTTCCTTAAGTTTATGTTTTTTTTTATATGGTTGGCATTTATTTTGTTTCTTTTTAATAATTATATTGATTCTATTGATTGTTTGCCAAGCACTGAGGTCTCTGCTTAGACTGTGCTACTGGGATCACTGATTTAAAAATGAGGCAAAAGCACCAAAGTTGTGCTCAAAAATAGTACAGTGAGCTACGACCTGTTGCTGTAGTAATTCTAACACACTTATTGTTTTTAAATACATACATGTTTAGTTCTTTTAAACCTAATTATATATATATTTTTTTTGCAAAAGTGTCACCTAAACACCCAAATATACGTAATTCAAAACTTACTTTAATTATTACCCATTTGGCTGGTAACATGGACCCAGTCTGATGGATAGTTACTGAACAGATAGTCTTTTCTTTAAAGGCTGCATTCAGAGCAAATCATTGTAAAAACAAGACAAGTCAATAAAAAACAAGTAATAACTATAATACTAAACTACAATAGAGAGAAAATCCAGTAAATATAATTATATTATGTAAAAAATATACAAATATTTACCTCTAATTTAAAAAGACATTACAAGGGTACTAGTTTCATTTTAATCTAAACATAATCTAAATTGACACTAAATCAGTTTAAATATTACAGCTGAAGGTGATTTTAATAAATGTACTGCTGCTTGACTTTGTTTTACTACTGCAGTATAATTTATCATGTACAAAAGCTCCAAATGTTGTTTCTCTGACTTAATGTTCTGATGACGTTTGTGTTACTTTGCAGGAAATAGTCAGGACCCAGATGAACCTGTGCTGGAATTCAGTGTGGGTGAGTAATATGAGCATTTATGAAGGCTGTCCATGACCTGTAATTAAATTTAGCGTCATTAGTGCCACTCATTGCAAGTGACAGTGCACATGCTTTCAGCATGGAGTCTGCTCTTATGGTAGCAAAATAAATTCAGAAAATCTCCATCAAAAAGCAGCTCAGCAGCAGAAATATATATGGTCAGCTGGTTGTGAGTTAATGAGCATGTGAAATCAGTGTGAACATTTTGAAACAACAACTCTCCAACCTCGTAATTGTAAGACTGCCTGTGCAGCCACAGGAGCCTTCAGAGAGTCTTCCTGCTTGTCTCTTGGGTTGATTTGCTCATGTTTTCTCACCCAGTCAATGACTGTAAAAGGGCTGGACTAATTGGAGGCAGGTGTAATTGATTGCACTGATATGCTAGTCTACTTATAGCCCACATTACAAACACTGCTGTGTTATTTTGTCTCTCAGTGCAGGTATGTAATGTGACAAAACCTCTAATGATCTGATATGTTTGGGATGGATGGGCTGTGAATTATATAGTGAATTGTCTTATTTTGTCGCTCTGTGCAGGCTTTCTACTTACAGGGTGGTGGGTCTCAGAGGACAATTGCTACCCCTGTTGAAGTGAACAACGTGTGGAGTGCAACTGGCTTTGTGGCATAGCTGGCTCTGGCCTTGGACTGTGTGTTTTTACTTTGTACCTAAATGGGACACTGGACTTTTAACTACTATTCATTGTGTTTATAAATAAAATTTTAGAATTTTATTGACTGTCATCTTTTTGCCCACGGTTGGTCAGACCTAGAATCTGTGTGTGTGTGTGTGTGTGTGTGTGTGTGTCATCAGCAGGGTTTTGCATAAAAGAGTGTGAGCAGGTCAAAAGGTCAATTCATTTATTGTAGTTTTATGGCAGCACCCTCTAGTGGCCTTGAAGCAAACAGTCTCCTAACTAAGCCATGGCATCTCTGGTCTCTCCTACTTTTGTGTGCTCTGCTGGAGGAGCAGCATTGGATCTAGTGATACTGAGTAAGCTGATTAGGACAGGCCTGGAGAAATGTGGTTTGCATGAAGTATCAGGAAAAAAACAACCTTGTATTGTAAAATAATAATACACGAATAATAAATACTTTTCATGACATTCAGATTTCTGGACTCACGAGTTCATAGAACATTAATGTTACGAAACATTGAGAAGTCTTAAAACTACATTGTATACTTATTATTTATTTACTTTAATCAGATTTGACTGGTATTTTTAAACATTACGTTTTTGTTCCTTCAACTATTGTATTTAAGCTTATGACTCACTCACAGTATGTTTATATAACTGCCTAAAAAACGGTGAGGATGTGGCCGCAGTGGCTGAGAAGCAAGAACTTTGCTTTGTCTTTTTTTTTTTTTTTTTTTTTTTTTTAAATTGGGAAGCATAAATGAACATACCAGAAAACCCTGCACGAAGGAGCCATATTTGTTTTTTGTGTGTGCATAAGATGAAGCTTTAGTATTATTACACATATGATAAGGATGTTAGCATGCAACACACAAACTCAAGTGGTGTTGCCAAGATAGTTGCTGACTGGCAAGAAACTTCTAGAAGAAATCTGGTGACAGTCCAAAGCACAAATGAACATGTTTAATACTCGTGCAAGACCCTGTGGGAAGGTGCCAGATTGCTGTATTTTGTGTGAATCAGGAAAAGTGCACGGTGATGACTAAAGCTTATAAAACATCTCTCTCCTTATGTGTGCATATATGAGAAAGAAAATTCTGCCAAAGCAACTTTAGCTTCTTGCAAGCATCAGTACACAAAGGATGCTAACACAAAGCTAGCCAAGAACCAAGAGTGATTTTAAAGTTGAACGTATGCCGACCCCAGCAGCCAAAGGGAGCTCCGGGGAGAGCTTCTTGGGGTCCAGTGATGTGTCCTGAAGAGACGACATGAGCTCTCCCTCCTGTAGGCCCACCCCAGCAGTAGGTGCTGTCTGTCTCATTCCGAGTTAACTGCTACTCCTCTACATCTAAACGAGCCAGTTGAGGAGGTTCAGGCATCTGACAAGGGTGCCTCTTGAACGCCTCCTGGGTGAGATGTTCCAGGCATGTCCCACCAGGACAGACAGGACACACCCAGGACATGTTGGGGAGATCACAGCACTCAGCAGAGAATGCCTCAGTGTCCCCCAAATAATGGAGGAGCTGGCTCGGGAGAGTAAGGTCTGGGTCTTCTCTGCTTATGCTACTGCCACCGAAACTGGACACCAGATAAGCTCAGAAAAATGAACAACCTGTTTAAATAAAGGTTAATTTAAAAAAAAAATGTTTGTCATTAGCTAGTCTGTGTACATGTACTTCTTCTCCAGTGTTGAAATTGTTAAACTCACAACCTGCACATTTTCTGGTTGCATCATCAAATAAATACCCCCAAAAGTAGTCTGAGTACTTTTACACTGGTTTTATGCTGCGATATTTTCAAAGTCTTTCACTGAACACATTCAGTCACACATTGTTCATAATTTATTGGAAGTTTATTGTTTAATGTCCTGTCTAAATAACTTCAGTCACCATTTGTATTCATTAATGAATAACTGACTTCCAATATTAAAAGAAATAGAAACTGTTGTGCTGTTGTTCACGTAGAAGGGCCTGCTGCTGGATGTCCAGACTTTGTGCGTCAGCAGGAGGGTCAGGGTACAGGGTTCGAACCTCCTCATGAGATGTCGTATCTGCTGGATAAAAGCAAGCTACATCACATCAGGGATTGTCCTAGAGCTGCCCTACAGTAACAATCAACTGACTAATATATGAAATACTTGCAGTAGCACAATAATAAACACAAAGCAAAAAAGTGTTTAGTGAAGATAAAAAACCTCATCAAAGTTTTAGTTTGGATAAAGGGAGACAGAGCACCAATCTAAACAAGTCTAAACCATCTGGCACCTCCACACTTGTAAGAACAGCATGACCAAAGTGATTGTAGGAGGAAACAACCTTGACTTCCTTTACATAGCTTAGTACTGAGAATAAAAGAAAAGCATGATTAGAATTATTTGTGCTTCTTCTTCTTTCGGCTGCTCCCTTTAGAGGTCGCTACAGTGGATCATCCGCCTCCATCTCTCTATTTCTAGCATCCTCCTCAGTCACACCAACCCCCTGCATGTCCACCTTCACTACATCCACAAATCCTTTCTGTGGTTGTCTGAAAACATCATCCACGGAGACTCTTGCCTGATCTCATCTGTCAGCCTCTCCATCACCAGTGCAAACAAGAAGGGGCTCAGAGCCTCTCTCTGATGTAATCTCAACCCATCACATACTTCTCTGCCCCTCAGGACTTTCTTATGCAGCACCACAGTTACTCTCTTCGCACCTTATCATAGCCTTCACTCCTACCCTCTCTATGCCTCCCGTCTCCATCCTCTTCAGAGTTGCCTCACTTCCTTCTCTAATTCAATTTTCGTCCAAAGTACTCCTTCTCCCTTCTCAACACACTTTCTTCACATTAGCACATTTCCATCTCTATACTTGGTTACTCTCTTCCAGCACAATTTATGTGCCTTGCCATTCATTAAAAATCATTTTCTCCTTAGTGTCCAGCCTCACATACAACTCACTACAAGCCTTTTCCTGTGCCAGTGACACCTCTCTCTTTGCTGTGCACCTAGCCTTTTAGTACTCCTTCCTTCAGCTCCCTGACTATCCCACTCTTTCTTTGCCAGTCTCTTCCTTGAATACATTCCTGAATCTGTTATTATTTGTGCAATGAAAATTAAATCAAGAAAGATTTTGCTTTTACAGTCTCACTGCAGGTTGATACATTATAAGCACGCCTGTGGTTCACATAAGCATTAAAAGCTTGTATTACTCCCTGATGTTTTGCCTGTTAGCATGTGCAGCAGCTGGAGAAGGACTCCTAGCTGAAGACAGGACAGCTTCTCGATGTGCAGATTGGTCGTCTTCTACGAAGAAGCAAAGGAGAAAAACCCCAAATTAAACAGAACAACTACTTCTAATAACAAACAGACGTCTCTCTAAAACCGTGGCAGCAGTTCACCATGTCAAATGCTTTCTTGTCGTGCACAGTGACTATAACAATCAGCCCCACTGGCTGCACTGTCCTGCAGTGACATAAGTTAATTCAGCATTGCTATAAAACAATGAGGCTATTACGTTTGACCTGTACTTGCAGAATACATTCCAAAGCTTTTGTTTCCTAAAGCATTCGTCCTTCTTTGTGAGCAGTTTGTGACAAAAGAAAAGCCCAGAAACAGGCACCAGTTCAAAGGCATTTCTCAGATGATTTGCTGTAAACTTGAATACAAGCACAGATGAATAAATGTCTTGTAAAACATTGTACTAAATACATTCTTCACTACGAATATCAAATTAAGATCACACGTTAACAGCCCAGAGTTAGTATCGTGTCTTTGCCTCACCACATCTGGGGGTTAACTGGGTTAAATTCAACATAGCAGCGTCTCTAAATGACTGATTCTAAGCCTGGCACAAAAGATAGAAATCCCTGTTGTTCTGGCATCTTATTCCTGCACACATTACCCTGCTGTTCAGTGGTGCCTGACTGCAATACCTGTTTACCAGATTGTAGTGGGTCTCGTGTGAATCTGTGCAACCCATCTGAACCTCCAGTTGTCACCGCTCTTTCCTCAGACACCAACGTAAGGCTGACAGCAAACTGAACACTTCCTGTTGATCATCTGAAGCACGACAGGGGACTGAAGGCAGGGCAGGGATCAGGAAAATAAAGGTTTATAATTTGCACAAATCTTACCCTGCTGGCTGGGAATTTCATTGGGCGGTGGGTGGTTTGGTGCTGACACTGAGCAATTCTGTGAATGCATTTTTATTTATTTATAGAGTTGTCATACAGGGCAAAATGTGAAAAAATTTGCAGTCTTTGCAATGAGTTACTCAGAGTTCTAGACGAGCGCTGGCTAAAAACAGAGGAGGGCCTAGATGGCGCAAGATTTGCCAGCTTTTTCTGCAAGGTTGGGATGGGCGGAGAGGGCTGCCTCTGCAGGACGACAACTAGATTCTTTCTTTGTCATTCTTTGACAACGACACAGCGAGCTGAAGCACTCCTGTCTTTTCAGGCTTACTGTACCTCATAATTCAACCGTGAGTCTCTCTCCACCCTGGTGGCCTGAGGTACCTTCTTAGTCTCTTTTTCCTGCCTCACCACCTTTTCCTCCTTCTGCTGACGTGTTTCAGCTTCATGGATCCTGCCTTGGTTTTTCAGCTTATGCTGCAGAGTAGATAAAACTATCTCTCAAAGTCCACTCCATTGTGATACATATATATTTAACATTACTGTTTCTCATTTTCTAAAGCTTAAAACAACACTAATTTGCTTTAAGACCAAGAGTGCAGCAGGTCAACTATCACAGTAAATATAAGGACTTTTTGTTAATAGGTTGTTGCATTTGCTTTGTAATGCTGACTTCACACAAACTGGACGGCAACACGTTTTTCAACTCGAGCAATCTAAACATCACCACAGTTAAATCAAACCAGTCGTCGTCTGATTTTTGTTATGTTTAAAAACTATAGTGTCACCGTCTGCCTGAGAAATATTCTGCTACAAGTGGGCTTTGGTATTGTTTTTCTCTCCCTCTATCGCCTGGGCGGAGGCCATTGTGGGCTCCCGCCTTTGGCCTACATACCTGGGAGATGGTGAACACCTGCGTCTCATTAACCAGCCTCTACTTACGGGAAGAAGTTAGACTGCTCTTTGCTGGATTGTTGCTTGATTCATGTTAGTGAAGTCCTGGCTAGGACACTAGTAATCTAGTTCTCTTGGATTTTGAATCTTGTGCTAACACGTCGTTTCCCTGTGTACAGACACCCTGGACCTGCCCTTGTTCCTTACAGAAATTCTGGTACGAGAGAGGAGTGAGAGACTGGTGAGACGCCAAGAGAGACAGAAGGAGAGTGAGTGTGTTCCCCCTGCTTTTCCCTGCAGATTCCCTGGAGACCTGATCCCTGCATCCTTGTCTATAGCACTTTGACACTGTCGCACATTTAACTTGGTCTAACACAGGGCCATATAGGTTTTTCCCCTCTTAATAATAAACAACTTCATTTAGGAATTGCATTTTGTGTTTATTTGTGTCATCTTTGTTTAATATTTAAATGTATTCATCAATTTCAGAGAAAGCTCACATACTCAATACCAACAAGAAGAAAGAACTACAAATGACTAAAGTTGCAGTGAGGAAGTGAGATCTGACTAATGACAGGAAGTAAAAAGAGTCATCAGTTCAGAGACTGTGATGGTTGAGATCGACAACAAGAAAGACGTGAGGCAGAGAAGCACGATGGATGAATTCAGATGGATTCAAATGTTTTTATCTCTGATGCTGATGATTCTGATTCCAGGTAAGGATACAGGAAACATTTTATTAGCAACAAAACTAAATATTATCAGTATTACTATGGTCAATAAACTTTACAGTAAATAAGAAAGCTGAGCATGTACTGTTGTTTTAGGGAAATATGGGACATGTTTACAGACCCGAGTCTAAAATCTTCGCTCTGATTGTAAAACTGCTGCATTCTAATTTATCTTTCATATTTCTCATCAATCTTCTCAACAGTATCTGAAACTGAAATATCCATTTTTATGAAAGTTGGAGATGACGTCACTCTGCCTTGTCTAAATGTGATAGATGAGCAGAATAACTGTGACAGTACTGAATGGACCTTTGTTTCAAGACACAAAACAACAGTAGAGCTGATCACACTTGGACAGACAAAGTCAAATCAGACAGACTGAGTGTTACAGCGAACTGTTCTCTGGTTATTAAGAAGCTCACATTTGAGGAAGTTGGTCTTTATTCATGCCTACAGTACAAATTAGGAGAAATACAAACTCTAAACGCTCTGGTTCATCTGTCTCAGGTTAATCTTTTTATTATTAGTCATTGGGAAGCACCTACAAAGAAATCCGTCACAATGAGAACCTGTTCAAACCATTTGATTTTGTGACCAAAGGTGCTGGTGTAATGACTTGTAATTGTGACAGCCCTGACACTTTGATATAAGTACTTGCTTTTGATGAATATATTATCTGTTTTGATTAAGGGACTTGCTTTTGAAGCATTGACTACTTATTTTGAGCAACTGACTTTTCTTTTTGATGAGGTGACTCACTTTTGCGAGTTATCCACCATGTTTTGCAGTTTGCACCAATTGTTTTGAGAAGAGCCTTAGTAGTGGTGCAGAGATCAATTTTGTTGTGAGAAATGCACCAAAGCAACTGATAAAAACTGTAAACTGCTCTGTGGTGACATATGGACAGTGTCATCACACCGTGAATTGGCTGATTAAACGTCAAGATATGAACAAAGATGACAAAGAAATACTGACCTCACAGACTGACTGCTCCACTACTGTGACCCTTTGGAAGTCTCACTATATCTATCCATCAAGATATGAGAAAATGAAGTGTGACGTGACTGATGCTAACACAGGAAGTGTGCAGCTGTTTACCTTTAGCTGTCAGACCTCAGATGAGGAAACAGGTGAGCTCACGATCAGCTGTTTAAAACAACTAAAAATAGCTAAAATATTAATTAGATGTATTTCAGGTGTTTGGGCAAAATAGCTTTTGTTGTGTTTATAATTTTGGGGCGATCGTGGCTCAAGAGTTGGCAGTTTGTCTTGTAATCGGAAGGTTGCCGGTTCGAGCCCCGGCTCCGTCAGTCTCGGTCGTTGTGTCCTTGGGCAAGACACTTCACCTGTTGCCTACTGGTGGTGGTCAGAGGGCCCGGTGGCGCCAGTGTCCGGCAGCCTCGCCTCTGTCAGCTTGTGGGGATAGGTTAATTGATTAATCCAAAGTGCCCATAGGTGTGAATGCGGGAGTGAATGTGAGCGCGAATGATGTCTTTGTGTGTTGGCCCTGCGACAGACTGGCAACCTGTCCAGGGTGTACCCCGCCTCTCGCCCTATGACAGCTGGGAGAGGCTCCAGCACCCCCCGCGACCCTAAGAAGGATAAGCGGAAGCGAATGGATGGATGTATTTCTAACACGCGAACAATGTGAAAAAACTTTTGATTGTTCTTTTTTCATTTATTCAGATGACAAAAAAACAACACAGAAACCAACAAGAAAAACCAAGAGATACACAACTGAAGCAGAAGCAACCACAACAACAATGAAGGATGATTCACAAGGTACTTACATAACACATCCTTATGTCATGTAAACTCTTGTAATCCTTTTTAATGATAATATTTAGTGGAACATAATAATTTCGATTTAAATGTGCCCGATTAAATAAATGAAGAACCTAAATAAGGACGACATAAGAAGAAAAAATGAAAATGTTTCATGAGATATAATCACATTTATTTTAAAATATTTGTTTGATATAAAGTTATTGATTTTTTTATTATGTAATGCCAAGTTTGGATGTTTTCTTTTATTCAGATGTTTCTGTATCTTCGAGGTTCATTATTGTCTCAGTGGGTTTAGCAGCACTTTTAATCACTGCTGTGACAGTCAACACATGGAGCAGAACTAAAGGTAAATTTAATATTGAGGAATTTGAATGATTTTTAAGTTTGATTTGAAACAGAAAAAATGTCTTATCTCATTTTAGGTCAGAAAACACAGATGGATCAAACCACAGTAAGTAACTCAGCAAGTTAAAAGTCTTTTGGTTGTTTTTCTCATCCTTGTTATTTTCTAATAACTGCAGATGATGTTCATGAGATTATTTTGGATTTCCTGAGTTTAAGTGGTTCAGCAGATAATCGAGAGTCAGATGTCTACAACTGGGAGGATATGAAAAACCATACGTGAGAGTTTTGGAAAATTAAATTAACACTGCTTATAAATTAACGGTGAAGTTATGTTTATCTCGCATGCAAACACAGAGAAAAGTAAAAAACACAGACACAATACAAAATCCAGTAAATCCAGCAGGAGAAAGGGACAAGGAAAACTCTGGAATATTTACAAAACAGGGAGAAAGATGAAAAGCACAGATAAGGTCAGTTAAAGTAGGAAGCAATAACACAAAAAGCCATGTGACAAACCTTCAAAATAAAAGTGAAAATAACTGCATAAAAAACCTCAGATTATATCGTTTGTTTTGTTGGATGTCATTGTGGTGCATTTTCTCCTCTCAGTAAAATAAAGAGAGAAAAGAAACACTCAATGTTGGGTCTGCGCTTCAGCAGGCCCGCTAGTTCAGACTTGTTCCCGTGAACAAAGCAAGACGAACAGCTTTAACCGGGTTTTTACTTGCTAGGAAGGGGAGACCTTGGCAGTACAATAATGGTAACATTTAACAATTTCAACCTAACACTCAAAAACACAAAAGAAAAGAAAACTAAGAACTAATGGAAAGAATATAACTGAAACCACAGGTAATAATAAACACAATGCCAATTTATTTGTCTCACAATCTGATACATTTGGTTTTGGGTTTTTTGCTTGTTTTTCACAGGTACATTATGATAAAGTTGATGTTTCAATAAAGTATGAAAGCACTGGAGGCTCTGGTGTTTCTGTCAGATACCACTGATCCACAACATCAGCTCAGCAGAAAAAAACTGCTGTTGTATTATCAGTATAATCTTATCTAGTTTAATAGATTTAATCCTATTGTTATGGCTCTGGCCATCTTTTGAATCACAGTGGCTGGATTTTGCTGGCAGCTGCTGATTGGTTCCATCATCAAGTGGCTGTTTTAAAAATCCTCTCCAGCAGTCTCCCCGGCAGTAGCTGACAGCAGCAGCAGGCCCGTCCTTGGCCTCCAAACCATCTATGACAGATCTGGGTGTGTGATTTCAGAGAACTGCCAAGTTTTGTATTTAGTGTGTTGATACTTTGACTTTTAACTAAGCACTGAAGCAGAAAGAGAGAACTGCCTTATTATTTTCTATCATTTTTTTCTTGTTTATTCAATTAGTGAGTTGGGGGTAGCGCTCGGCTTTTGTTTGTTTTAGATTTCTAAATGACCGTTATGGGTTTTGTAGCATGAGTTTATTGACCGTTAAATACCATTAAATCTGTATCAGTTTCTTCCTTTTTATTGCTTACAATAATGTCATCTGGAGATAAAATGTTTTTCTATTCATTTGTTATCTGCCCACAACTAGTTTTGCTCTAAATGAATGCCTGAAAAAACTGAAAAAGCCAAGTTTGAAAACTGTAAAAAGCATCCAAAAGATAAGAAAGTTAGGCCAAAAATAAAATCAGTAGACCACACCATGAATCGTAAAACCTGAAGTAAGAGGTCAAAACACAAATGCAATATCTTGAGACATCATTTCTGAGAAATTAAAGTGATGAATGAAGAGTTGTTTATGTTGCATTACAGTGAGACATATTTTCAAGGATAGCTGTTGGCAAAGTAGGATCCAAGTGCAGAACTCAAATCCATGTTAAACTCAAAAAGCAGCTTTATTGCTGACCTTAGCAGGCCAAAATGCAAAACACAAAATAATTCAGGCAACACTAAAAACCTGGAAGTCACAAACTAGCCTCTAAGGAACATAGAACATAACAAAGAACAGAAGCAAACTGGGGCTTTAAATACACATGAGGAGATTAGGCCATAGTGGAGACTAGCAACTCAGTTGTACGGTGGCCCTGAGAGGCCACTGCAACTTAAGAAAACACCAGCAATAAGAAAAATGCTGCAAAAGCACACAAAACACAACGAAAAGAGGAAAAACGACAACGGAAATAGGAAAAAACTGATTTCCAAAAGCACAACGTGTTTCTGGGGAGACAATAACCCGACGGACCAGTTGCAGGAACCAAATATGCTAAGAATTGCGCTGGGAGACACTTAAAAGAAGTGGAGGATTTATCGGTTTTGTGAGGAAAGAAAAGATGAGTGGTATATGTGTTAGCCTAACTATTAGCCTAAAAATCCATCATCAGTATTATATGAATCATGATAAAACACACCTAGCATGTTTTGCGTTGTGAGTGCGAATGGTTGTCTGTCTCTGTGTGTTGGCCCTGCGACAGACTGGCGACCTGTCCAGGGTGAACCCCACCTCTCGCCTTATGACAGCTGGGATAGGCTCCAGCAACCCCGCGACACTAAAAAGGATAAGTGGATGGATGGATATTACTGAGGAGTCAGCATGTTTTTCTCTTCATTGTTTAGGTGGATCCTGAAGTTTCCTATGTCACCATCAGCAACACCTAGAAAACCAAGATAAGGTGTTTTGTTTAGTGATATGTTTGTTTGTTTGTTATTATTTTATCTATATATCAGACAGCTTTTTTCAGGTCGTGTTGATGATGAAATGATGCAGTGACTTCTGCTCTAGTGTCAATTTTAAAATAACATAGTTCAAGCTGTTGAAAAAAATGAATTTGCATTTAATGGAAAGACAATTCTTGAATATTGTTTATGGGTCCAACAGATTTAAAGAAACACCAGTTTTTGGGACAGTGCCCAGCTACATTATAATACACTTATTTTTCCTTTTTTTTAAATGAAAATATAATTGGTACCAGGAGTTCTTTGCTATGGATATGAGCAGTTGCTCTAAGAGAAGGCTGGATAGAAAACATACAACTAAAACTATTGCTATTGCTAGACTATTGAACAGCACACAGGATTCAGTGCCATGGTCCTAGAGTTTTGAGTTGTATTTGAGTTTCAAATTTGTGTTCTGAAGATCTTCCTTAGCTTCTATTTTTATTATTTATTACCTGTTTTTACTGTTCATCTTATTTTGAATTTTTCCTCTGTCAAAAGAAAAGAAATCCAAAGTATTGAAAGGAATCTATGCTCTTTATTTTGTTCTCATTTTTATGATGATGGGTAGGTTGACAGTTGAGGTCAGGCAGGAGTCTCTGGTCTATTATGTTTGTGGACAACATTAAGAAACAGGTGAAAGACGGCCTGTAGCGGTGGAGGAGTGTTCTGGAGAGAAGTTGTGTGAATGAGAGGGAGACAGGTTTAACAGAGATGCTGCAGGGAGTAGAGGTAATATAGGTGGAGAAATTCAAATACCTGAGGTCAATGAGCCAAAGCAACATTTATGATGTTATTATCATTGTGTAACCACATCATTTCTTTAGGGATTAATACATTTTTCTGATTCTGATTATGTTTTGTTTTTGTCATCCAGCCACTGATCAGCAACATCAACTCAGCAGAGAAAACTGCTGTTATATTATCAATGTCATCTCATCTGGTTTTATAGGTAAATATAAACTAGATGAGAACTTTAAAGCAATGTTAATAGTTTTTGTGTTTCACGCTGTTGTTATTTTAATCTGATAGAAGATGTGTATTCAAGTCTTAATCCTCTCTTATAATATGACTGTTGTTAAATGCCTTTAATGCCTTTATAGTTTGTGTAAGTGAAATATGTGCAGTGTCAAAAGTCCAGTATGAGTTTTATAACATGTCTTTCATGATGATTAAATAGAATCTGAATCAATATCTTGAATATTCTTTTTTATAGTAATGTAATCTGGAAAATATGCATTTCTATTAATTTGGTGAAATTCTATTCTCACAGTTTATGTCTGAGCACTTTTTTGTGTATTATTCCTTTTATCCGCCAGAGGTCCTCAGTTTTCCAGTATTTGCACAGTCACCTGTTAGAGACTTAGAAACTTAGACTTAGAGCTTTTTATTGTCATTGTGCAGTTTCTTGCACAGCGAAATTGGGTAGCTGAACCACAAAGGTGCTAAAGTAAGAAGAGAAACCAATATACAACGAAGGCGGAAAATAAATAAATAATTAAATAAATAGAATAAAATAAAAAACAGTGTATATGTATACATATGTGAGTGGAACTATATACATGGTGTATGTGTAGGAAACATTGAAACAGACTGGGACCAAAATAATTGCACATGAGCCAAAAATATTGCACAGAACATGGAAAGACTGAGATATTGCACATAGATGATCAACAGCAGTGTCAGGGTGGATGATCGCTGGTTGCCAACCTTGACTGACTGTGAACGGTCTGTGAGGAAGTTTTTGATCCATGCACATGTGGAGGGGGGGAGTCCAAGTTTACCAGCTTGTCTATAAGAATGTCTTGGATGATAGTATTGAGCTGAAATCAACGAAGAGCATCCTTACTGATGTCCCAGGATTCTCCAGGTGATGCAGAGCGGAGTGGAGAGCAGTGGAAATTGCATCCTCTGTGGACCTATTTGCCTTGTAGGCAAACTGGTGGGGGTCAAAGCTGGGTGGGAGGCAGTCCTTTATGTGTTTTAGGACGAGCTTCTCAAAGCACTTTGCAACCACTGGAGTCAGTGCGATGGGTCTGTAGTCACTGAGGCTACTGATGGTGGTGGACTTGGGGACTGGGACTATTGTTGACAATTTCAGGCAGTGAGGGACAGAGGCATGTGTCAGGGAGAGGTTGAATAGTCTGGTGAACACAGGAGCCAGCTGGTCGGCGCAGGCTTTGAGCACTCTACCAGCAGCTTTAATGACACCACTCCCAAGACTTGTCTCAATTTTCAATTTTGTGCCTCCTCATCTCCTGTGTCCTCCTGCTCATGAGCTGCAAATCATTTTCAGTAAACCAAGTAAACCATGTTAAAGGATGTTTTAACTCAGAGGAAAGAGAGGAGAGGAGACTTGCTGCAGGAGTTATAATCAAGGATGCACAGATGTGTCCAGAAACTTTTGCTTCACAACCCTGGTACACATCTTCTGCTTGCTTGGTCACAATTTCTGTTTTAAATATATCAATAAAACACCAACAGATAGTTTGAGTCTGTCCTGCCTCCTTCCTGCTCTCCTCACACAACTGTGAAAGACTGAACACAAACTCTCTAAACCCTTAAACCGATTTCATACTGTCAGCGTTCAACAATTGTGATAATAGTTTGTGTTTCTGATGTTTAACTGTCCGTTATTATAAAGTCAAACCTCATGAGCTCTGCTGCTGTTGTAGCCACACTCTCACCAAAACACTTTCAGTTCTCAGAAACGTCTTCAGTTCAACAATGAGGAAGAGGAGCGTCTCAGACCTGCTTTATGTTCTGTAGCTGCAGCTGTGTAATCAAATGATCTATTAGACATCAAAAGTCCAACTGTGGTGGCGGAGGTGTTTGACCCTTCAACAGAACCTTGTTATGTGCTTTCATTTTCTTACATTTTAAAGAAAGAGAAGCTGCATTAATAGAAACATTTATCTTAAACTTCACACACTCAACTTCCTCAGTCGTCTGTTTATTTTCAGGGAGTGAAACACATGAAGCTTAAGTTCAGCCTTCACGAGTACAATGAGGAAGACTTATAATCACACTTCTGTCTACTTCCTGGGTGTTTAGTGGCCAGAGCTTTTCATCACTTCCACTTTCGAACACTGTCCAGCTGATTGCTGACATCACTGGTCAAGTCCAATCGTCTTTCTCCCGGCCTTCTTCAAGACAATCAGCCTCCACTTCATGTACTTTAAATCTCCCTGCTCATCTTTCAATCTCCCTTCCAGACATGTTACTCAGCGCTCCATCCAATTCTCCATCTTAACCACCACCATGTCTGGACTGTGGGGGGTCCTGCCTAAATTCTTTCATCAGCTGGAATCCAATCAGCCGTGAAGGCCATCAGAGTCCAATCACCAAATAGCTTGACTGGATTCTGTTTATCAGTTAATCATCTTCAATTCATCCTAACAATCAGTATTTAAATCACTGTCAGTCTGTCACAAATGCTCTGTGGGAATAGACACAAAGTGCACCTGCTGAATGTGATTTCTCATTACAATAAATTATGTTTATAAAAATCATGAATTTCAGACACATGAAAAGCTGACATACTCAACCTATGAAACATTATCATCAGCAAAAATAACAACTGGATCCCTAAAGCTGTGATGAGGAAGTGACATCTCACTGATGACAGGAAGTACAAACAGTCTTACAGAGTCATCAGTTCAGAGGGTGTGACAGTCGAGATCAAGAACAAGAAAGAAGTGAGACAGAGAAGCACGATGGATGAATTCAGATGGATTCAAATGTTTTCATGTCTGATGCTCATGATTCAGATCGCAGGTAAGAATACAGGAAACACTTAAATAGCAGTCAAACTAAATATTGTTCATATTATTACAGTCAACAACCTTTACAGTAAATAAGAGAGCTGAGCATGCTCTGTTTATGAACTTGTGTCTAAAATATCTTCACTCTAACTGTAAAAGTGCTGTATTCTAATGTCTATCATATTTCTCTTCAATCTTCTCAACAGTATCTGTAACTGAAGCCTCCATGTTTATTAAAGTTGGAGATGACGTCACTCTGCCCTGTGTGAATGTGATAGATGAGCAGAATAACTGTGATGGGACTACGTAGAGCTGATCACACTTGGACAGATTGGTGAACAAGCTAAAACTAAATCAGACAGACTGAGTTACAGTGAACTGTTCTCTGCTCATAAAGAAGCTCACAGTCGGGGATGTTGGTTGTTATTATTGTCGACAATACAAATTAGACAAAATACAATCTACACATACTCTGGTTCATCAGTCTTTGGTTGATCTCTCTGTTATTACCTGTGAGTATTTACATCAAAATATTTTCAGTTCAAATCTTTTCTGTCATGGTCCTGGGCCATGAGGGCCCAGTATTCTTAGTTCCTTGTATTTTTGTATTTCGTTCCTTATTTAGGCCATGTTTTCTGAGTTGCCCTGTTGTGTTGTTCCCTAAGTGTTTTCCCTTCATGGCTTTTACCCCCTGTGTGCCCCTCTGTGTATCTGTGAGCCCTCGTCTCTCCTTATGTTTTATTCCATGTTTCCCCTGCCCATTATGTCTAAGTTCTCCCCGTGCTCTCTCTCCCCCCTGTGTGCCCTCTATGTATTTATGAGCCCTCGTCTCCCTTTGTGGTTGTTTCATGTTTCCCCAGCCCGTTATGTCTGTGTTTTCCCCGTGCTCTCTCTCCTCCTGTCTGAACCTCTGTGCCTGTACATGTCATGTTCAGTTCACCCCGCCCTGTCTCGTTATGATTATCAGTGTCACCTGTGTTCCCCGTGTGTGCCCACTTTCCTCGTTTACCCTCTGTGTATTTCTGTCTGAGTCTCCCTCTGTTCGGCGTCGCGTTCTCCCTCATGCCGTGTGTGGTTCTCCCCGTGTCTTCCGGTATATGTTACTTTAGCTTTTCCCAGTTTAGTGTAGTTTTGCATTGCTTTTGTATCATCGTTATTGTTTATCACCTGTCAGCAATAAAGCTGCATTTTGAGTTTATCCCCCGTGTCTGTGAGTTTGCAATTTGGGTCCTCATCCTGCCTGCCACACGGCCGAATCATGACATTTTCAGGACATAAAATGCTCAATAATCATACTGAAACTGATTAAGATAACTTGACTAATTTCCGCTCTGTTTGTCTCACTTTGTTACATTATGTTCACCAGTGACTGAACATAAGGACACTGATACGGTGACGTTAAGCTGCTCTGTGCTGACATATGAACAGTGTCATCACACAGTGAAGTGGCTGCTTGAAGGTCGAGATGTGGACAAAGAGAACAAAGAAATAGTGACTTCACAGACTCACTGCGCTGCCACTGTGTCTTTTCTGAAGAATAATTATTTATACTCATCACGTCATAAAATATTGAAATGTGAAGTGACTGACACTAACACAAGAAGAGTGCAGCTGTTTACTTTCGACCGTCAGCCATCAGGTGAGGAAACAGGTGAGATCAGGATCAGCTGTTAATATAAGTAAAATCACATCAAACATTTACTTAAATATTTCAAGTGTGAAAGTAGAATATTGTTTCTCATGTTTACATCAGATGAGAAACATGAAAAACTTTTGTGCTTTTACTTTTTCATTTATTCAGGTGACACAAAAACAACAAAGAATCCAGCCAGAAAAACTGAAATAAGCACAAAATCAGAAACAACCCCAACAATGAAGAGTCCTTCAAAAGCAGGACTGAAGATTAAGCTGGTTGCATAAATATCTGTTTATTTTAAATTTATTTGAGCTTTTGAAATGATATGCAAATGAAAACTCACTTTAACTTTGTATATAAATACTTTTAAATACAAATCATATCACAGAAATTTGCACATTTATTAATAAAATGCTGTTACATTTTTAAAAGAAAGGAATTTACACGGAACAGAAAACTGCAACCAAATAATTTTAATAATCACATTTTTTGTGTTTGACAGATTTTTTGTTTCTTTGAGGTTCATTGTTGTCTCTGTGGGATTAGCAGCGCTTTTAATAACTGCTGCAACAGTCAATATAAGGACAAGACATAAAGGTACATTTAAGATTGAATGATTTTGAATTTTAAAACAAAACTGAAATTGACTTTCTTCTCTCATTTTAGGGAACAAAACTCAGATGGATGAAACCACAGTAAGTACAAATCTCAATAATCCTAAGGTTGTTATTCTGATCTTGTTATTTGATATTGTCATTGACCCATAACTGTGGATGATGATGTAGAAGTGTCTTTGGATAATGGGATTAAATAAACATGAACCAGCTGTCCCTCTCTGAGGGAGTGTTAACAAAAACAAAACTGCCTTCACAGAGACAGTTTTCATCCAGATATAACTGGACTGTGTCTGTTTTCCAGGGACTGAGTTTAAACCCTGCAGAGACTCAGTCTGCTCCTCAAACCAGCTGGGACTCGGTGTGATCACACACTTCACCCAGAGTTTAGACTACTTGTCAAAGTGTGCTCTGTAAATACAAATGTGTGTGACTCACTGTGAGAGCAGACGAGAGATAAGAAAGTTGGACAATGCAAAAATGTGTTTTAGTGCAACTGCAATTTTGTATTTACAGCTCACTTGTTTCAAAATTCCATTTTTTGAATAAATTGTTTGGATGATTGATGTTTGTTTTTTTTAAATAGCCTCATATTTAAATTTGTTTATTGATCTGAAACTTTCACATGTGAAAAACATACAAAAAAAGGAAATAAGGAAGAAGCCAAAGACTTTTTCACTCCACTGTAAATCAAGTAGTTGTAATCTTGAAGGAAGATTTCATGAATGCTGTTTCAGGGTGAAGAGAGTGTCCGTCATTATCACGAGTTTGAAGCTGGAAATCAAATGGATTATGTTGAAAGTTTTCAGTTTGTCGGCCCCGAAGGAAAAGACTATTTGTGGAGTAAGATGGATAAAGATGGAAATGTGCTAAACAGTGAAAAGAGTGTGTTGGGAAGATGGAACGAGTACTCTGAGGACCTGATGAATGTAAAAAATGAGAGAAAGAGGAGGATGAATGGTCAGTTAAAAGTGTCCAATGTTGGGGAAGTCCTGACGTGAAGGGAGCTTAGGAGCAGTTACAGCAAAGGCAGCATTAATCTGTTTATCAAACATTAGATTAGAGTAAAAAAAAACACTCCTAGGTTCCTTGCAAAGGTTTTTATTATTATTATTATGAATTCCTAAAGGGCCAAAGTCACAGCGGTCACAGGGACCAAACACAATCACCTCTGTTTTCTGTTCATTTAGGTTAAGGAAGTTAAAAGCCATCCATGCCATCCTCAACATCCTCCAAACAATCTAGCAAACCCTTCAGACGACTCACAGATTCACGTTTCAGTGGCAGGTAAATCTGTGAGTTGTCTGCATAGCAATGGAATGAGATCCCATGTTTTTCAAAAAATTGAACCCATGGGGAGCATATAAATAGAAAAGAGAACTGGACCAAGATTGGACTCCTTGAGGACCCCACAAGAAAGTGAGGCTTCTGAGGACGATGTTTCCCCCAATCTAACAGAAAAACTTTGGTTGGACAGGTAAGATTTAAACCACTCCAAAGCAGTCCCTTTGATTCTGACACAGTGCTCAAGCCGAGCGATAAGAATCCCATCAAATGCAGCACTGAGGTCTAACAGTATTAAAATGGCAAAATCTCCCAAGTCAGAAAAGTTAAAAGGTCATTAAAAACTTTTACAAGAGCAGTTTCAGTGTTGTGGTGCGTTTTTAAAACCAGACTGAAATACTTCACTAATGCCATTTTTATCTAGAAAGGTCTGGAGCTGAAGAAGGACAACTTTCTTTAGGAATGTCTGGACTGACAACCAAACATATCAAGCTTCTGTGTTTGAGCCAGAGACTGCACTTGTGGGTGAACAATACAAACATTTTATATTTCTTATATCAGTAATGTAACTTGCAACAAAACGTTCTGGGAAGCTTAAACTTAGTTTCAGAATAATTAAATCTGAGACTTTGTTTTATTGAAAAGGTTAATAAAGTTTGAAATTGTATCAAAAATAAAACAAATTATTAAATAACACCGGCTACAATATTGGTAACATATGTGTGTTGTTCAACAGAACTTTTTCCCAGGCTTTTGTTTATATGCTCAGTCGAAAACCACTTTAACATAATTTTCAGCATAATTACTATTTTTTGTGACTATTCAGTACTTGAGTATAATTTATTGAATTATTTAGTAATAAATATGAAGTAAAAAGTTTTGATCACAAATGGGATTTTTCCAAAACTAAGCTTGCTTAATAGTTCTGAACTGTTACTGTAAAGTTTATAATAAAGTCATAATAACCTGATATTTAGAATCTCCATATATCATTTCCTTTATGCTTATATGTTGTCAAACAATGGCAGTAAGAAACATAGTGTTAAAATAGCTCTATATAGCATTATCTAATCTTGAGAAGAGGTCAAAGGTCAGTTATGGGGTCTTGCTATATGCTATGAGACAAACATAGCACAGTTGTAAGTATCATAGTTTCTAGGCTCTAAGGCTTTGTCAGTTTAATAGTGAGCTTTACAAGATTGATTTTCGTGCTAAAAGCTGGCACAGAACTAAGTTCGCTTATGACCACTAGAGCTGGAAACAACCTCAAGCAATCCTAAGGCTAATCAGCACGGCTAGCATTGTTAAATGTTGTCATTGCTAACATATAGCTGTTTAACAGCATAGTGAGTAGCGAGAACGCTAAGTTATTGTTAGCTTTTAAAAGAAAAATGTTGGCAACCGTAACCATGGCCTGCGGAGGGTATATAAATGCTGCACAAGGTTCCATTCGTCCCTTTACACTTGCTATTGGACTTGTTTTGACCTGCTCCAACCTCAGCCTGTGGAAAGTGAAGGATATAAAAAAAACAACAACAGCAATAGAATAATATTAAACACAAAGTGAACCCGTCTTCCTTCATTAAATAGGTTCTTTTAGATGTTAAGGAGGAATTGACTTAACCAGGCTGGCGGAGAATGAAGACAACCGGACACCTGCAGCAGATGGGGAATCAGTGAACTTTTATTGAGACAGAGACAACCTCTCAACACAGCTCACATCAGGAGATTCCCAAGATTTGCTGTGAGGATAGGTGTATATTCTCTAAAACTTACAGGAGGGGGTTGTGAGGAAAGTGCTGCATTAGCAGAAAAACAACTCCATAAAAGGAAATCGGCCTTGGGTGTTCTAGCCTCTTCGCTTGCAGATATCTTCCACCTGCAGGATGAGGCGATCGCTTCTTATCGCTCTCAAGGCCAAAGTCGTGAGCACATTTTTATTACACAGTTGCACAGTAACTTTAAAGCTGAACAATATTTAAAGCTGAATAATGTTTGATCAGATTATATTTTCTTCAAATCCCCCTTTTGACCCATCTTAAATGGGTCAACACACAAAAATAAGTAACATTCAAAGGAACACAGAGACGTGTCGAAGCCTGGCTCGAAAAACTCCTCGGGTCTTATCATTTGTCTTTGTCTGTCATTGCAGATGAGGAGAAAAGAGTCCAGGCACCACCCTGCCCAGGGGTCGGCTGCAAGCAGTCTCGGTTCCCGACGAAAGCAGTAACAGCTGTCCTGCACACAAGGATACACGAGTCAGTGCAACCAGGGTAGTGACACAAAATTAACAGTTCCTGTAACCCAGCAACCAAAAAGCATAAGTAATGATAAAAATGTGGAGAGTACAGAGTATACTATAATAATGAGAGATATAAACGTGAAAATGTGAAAGAATAAATCAACCGTAAAATAAACCCAGAACGGTAACTGCTAAGGACATTCAAAAGTGAATATGGTAAAACGTGAGGAAGGGGTGTGGAAAAAAAAAAAAACAATTTATATCCAGTGGTGGGAGTACACATTCGCTCAGGCTTAAGTCCGGAGACCCTGAGAACATCGCTTAACCCTCACAACCCGACCAGACACAGTTCAACCAGATATATCCTTCAAGAGGAAGTGGGTGAGGGAAACAATTAATAACAAACCTAATACAAAACACCACAGAGAAACAACCATTCTAGAAGAATTTAAACAAGAGAAAGACGATAATGGTCGTCACCCTCACGATCAGAGTTTTCATCATCCGTTGGCGAGGAGGTGGGAAGTTGACTAGCCAATAAAGGCATCTGCCGGGCGAGATCCTTATCCTCAGGAGTGAGAGCTGTAACAATCAGTCTCTGGAAGAGGGATCGAATGCATGGAATACAACAGCAACCGCAGGTGACTAGGACAGCAACAAAAACTGAGATGGAAACTAGGATGGAAGCTACAAGGGCCTTATATTTGCCAAACATGTTAAGCCAAGAGTCCCACAGGGCAGTATCAACGCCCGAGTGTTCCTTCATTTTAACAGTAAGAGCTGTGAGGCCAGTAATAGCTTTAGTGAGGGAACCATCAGGAGCTGTGTTATTGGGGATATAGGTACAGCACTCCTGACCAAAAAGGCTGCAGACTCCGCCTCTTTCTGCGAGGAGAAAATCCGTTGCGACCCTGTTTTGGAAAGCCATTAGGGAAGTGGCAGATAACTGTGCATGCACAGCTTCAAAACCATCTCGAGTGTAATTAGCTAACAGTTGCACATTAAAGTGAATGTAGTTAATTCTGTCTACATTCGCATTTATTTCAACCATCCAAAGTATCGAGGCCCATCCTGCTTTCACCTGGTCTCGCAGTTTATATTCATCGGGGACCCCACGGGGTATACCTACAGCATCAATATAGGTTGGATTATGAGCTGAACCTGGGATTAGAGAACGTTTAGAGCGGCGTTCAGAGGAGGATGGGAGGCCAACTTCGTGTACTTCTATAGAGAGATCTACTGGAGTGACTAAAACAGGTAAAATAAGAGTTATGAGAGCGCAAAGACCTGACGCATCCCGAGGGAAACCATCATATAACTTGTTTTTGCCACACCACCACCACAAATCAGCCCTAGCCGTAGGTCGGAAGTTTGGTTTCATAACCGTCATCTCAGTGCACCAAGAAGAGTTCAAGCTACCTAGTTTTACTGCATTGCCAGTCAGGTTAATACAAGTGAAATTGTTCACAGCTACATCTGAAGAAAAGAAAGGTGGTTTATTAGAGACCGAGCGTTGAGTTTTAGGAAAGTGGTTTTCCAGATATGAGCAATGACCTCGTTTTGTATTGTTCATAAGATGCAGGAGGCATGCACTATTGACTGGCGCCGGTACAACTCTTAAAGTGGGGCGGGCTCCCATACATACTATGCAGTCGGAAGCCGTCTTGTCAGCAGCTTGTTCAGCTAGTAGTAACCAGTTGTTTGTTGCTCCAGAAATACCGGTTAGAATTTGGAAGAGGTCATCTTTAGACATTTTATTTGTGTCTACAATGCGTATTCGGCCGTTTCTCCCCCCGTTTGTATATGTCACCGGAGGGCCATTAAAGGTGGGGTTATCATCTTTAACTACAGAGCTTGGAGCTGCACCAACGCTAGGGCATATTTCCATTTGCCAATACAGGGCGGTGCGATCAGTCCAAGGGGCAAGTATAAATTGTTGACAGGAGGTCAAGGCCAGATCCTTTAGGGTAAAAATTAAGCCTGAAAGATCCGGTTTTTTTGCTATTCTGAGCATATTTTGGTTTCTCCAGTGCAAAGCCTGACCCCTGGAGTGCTTGGACCAATCGAGGTCCGTTTCTGACACTAAACTGGACCACTTCCACTGATGCCAACCTCCCAGGGTTATATACCACACTGAGGAGGAGAGATGTACTGCAAGGTTAAAAAGATCCCCCCCTTGGTCTTTGGTGACGGGAGTGACTGGGAAGCTAGCGAAATCTATTTCGACTACCCAACTTTTATTGTTGGGGACACAGAGAGTAATCATTCTAGTCGTGCTTGGGGTACAGGAGGTACCCGTGTCTCGTTTCTTTCTAACTGGATCGGGCGTGGGCAAAACTGGAGAGGAAGTGGTGGGCAAGACCCTAGGGGCTACATTTGTCAGATTGGGACTGTCAGAAAGGGGCGAAGCTTTTGAACTTGAAGGTGTCAGAAGTGTCGGGGGCCCTTCACAGATCAGGATTATGCCAATGGGAATGAGACCCAGGGCCAGGAAGCAAACAAAGACGCAACATCTTTGCCTGCCTGTCATTTCAGGGGGAAAGGGCCAAGACATGTTTACTTAGCTTGGATGTCTTCTAATAGAGGATGATGGGGCAGAGAAAGGTGGTCCAGTTCCCCCCACCTCGCCAAGGGCGTGTTCTAGGAGTTAAAGAGCAACAAAAAGTATCAGTGACACAACTTTAAATGAGCTTTCAGCGGTTAAAACTATTGCAATGTAAAATGTAAATCTTAAAAACTCAAGCCAATATAAAAGCAAAGTCATAAAAGATGTTAAAAATAGAAAAATAAAAATGTTTAGTTCAGTATGAAGAACACCCCCTTTTGTAGCCAGCCGGCTTGTAGGTTGAGTTTTGGCTCCCTCAAGTGGTTGGTGATGCTGTTGCAGCTCCTTCTGACAGGTCCTTCTGCACCTCTCTCAAGGTTCTTCCTGGTTCGGTGGCAGCAGCGCACTGTGTGTAATGAAACCAGGTGTCACCTTTCCCTTCGAGCCTGACAGCGTGGGAGGTCCGCTCTGTTATGCGGTAAGGGCCTGTCCAGCGAGGCTCAGCCCACTTTCTCTTTGTGACTTTCAGGAGGACGTAGTCCATTCCAGGTGTAGCCGCCTCTTTCAGCTCTTGCTGGTTTCTTTCAGCGACCTGTGAGGAATACTGGGCAACAAAACTGCGGAGCATGTTATAATATGTCCTCGGATCGAGGTCTGAATCAGCTTCATCCGACATTAACAGGCGAGAGGAGGGGCCAGGAAAAGGCCTGCCATGCTCCAACTCAAATGGAGTGTAACCAGAGGTTTGATTTACTGAGCATCTTATGGACATTAATGCAAGAGGCAATGCCTTAACCCAATCTAATTTGGTCTGTGCACAGATTTTAGCCAATTTAGTTTTTAGAGTTTGATTCATCCTTTCCACTTTCCCCTGGGACTGGGGGTGGTAAACTGAGCCAAACTTATGTTTCAAACCTAATGCGGCTTCAACCCTCTGCAGATCGTGGTTCCTGAAATGTGAACCATTGTCCGACCTTATGACCTCGGGAAACCCATGCTGTGGTATATAATGATTAATCAGACACTTCACCACAGTTCTACTGTTTTCACTTGCTGTCGGCCAGGCTTCTGGCCAACCTGAAAATGCATCCACAGCCACCAGCAGGTACCTGTAACTACCTACTCTGTCCACCATGTCTGTGTAATCAATGATTATTTCTTTCCCTGGGCAAAGTGGGATGGGGAAGTACCCTGCTGTTGGCTTGAAGGCGGGCTTGATTCCAAATTGGTTGCACTCCTTACAGGTTTTAACCATGTATTTTGTCATGTCTTTTAGATAAGGGTGCCACCAGGCGGCTAAGTTCCTCATCATTTGTGCAGGTCCCACATGCCCCACTCCATGTGCCTCTTCCATTGCTGTCTGTCTGACCCCTGGCGGTAGAATGGGCCTTCCATCTGGGCCACGCCAAACATCTGTGTTTGTGGCCCCTCTTGTTACCCATAATGATTTTTCCTGGGGGCTGGCTTTGTCCTGTAACTCTCTGATTGTGGCTAGGCCTAGTTGTATGGGTGGTCTTTCTGGAGGGGGTGTGGCTTCTGGGTCCATTACCATAATCAGGGAGGGTAAGTAACCAGCTGTCTGCTTAGCTACTAAGTCGGCCTGTTTGTTACCTAATGCCACTAAGTCCAATCCGGCACTGTGTCCTTTGCATTTTACCACTGCCACCTTAACAGGTAACAACAGTGCTTCCGCTAATTCCCTCATTTCTATCTCATGTTTAATAGGCTTTCCGCTGGCTGTCAAAAAACCAGCTCTTAGCCACTGCTTGAGCTCCACATGCACTGCTCCCACAGCATAAGCTGAATCACTGTATATATTCACTTTCTGTCCCTTTCCCATCCTTAAGGCTTCAATCACCGCTCTCAGTTCAGCTCTCTGTGCAGACTGTTGTCCTGTCAACTGCTCTGCTTTCACTGTTTTCCATCTCATGTCTGTCTGTTCCACTATTGCCCATGCAGCCTTCAACATTCCACTTTCAGTTCTGAAACAACATCCATCTGTGAACCAATCTTTTTCTGCATCCATTAGAGGTTCTGCCTGCAAATCTGGCCTGATTTTCTCCTGTACCTGCACAACCTCTTCACACATATGTGGTTCCCCCGATCCCATGTGATCAGCCATGTTTATGCCTTCATGTGAGTAGGTGATGTGTGGTGCTTCCAAAATGGTACTGAGGCGTCTCTGCCTGAGTGAAGTGAGTGTGAAGGCCTGTGAGGAGACGTAGGCCACCACACTGTGTGATGTCAAAATTTTTAGTGGGTGGTTCATCACTATGTGTGCTGTTTTCTGAATGATTTTTGCAAGTCCAGAAACGTGTTGTGTGCACGGTGGGTGGCGTTTTTCAGTGTTGTCAAGCATTACGCTTACATATGTCAACACTTTTCTCTCTCCCCCTTTTTTCTGGAACAGGATACCATTGATATGGGTTCCAGTTCCAGAAACATCAAGATGAAAAGGCAAAGCATAATCTGGCACAGCAAGGTCAGAGGCGACAGAAAGCTGTTGTTTTAACTTTATAAACGCCTGTTCTGTTTCTGTAGTCCATGAGAGGGGAGCAGAGAGGTTTCTCATGCCTTGTTCATTTACCAAAGCGCGCAAAGGGGAAGTAAGGCCAACATAGTCTGGGACATAGGTCCTGCTGTAACCAGTCAGGCCCAAAAATGACAACATGTCTTTTACAGTTAGAGGTTTTGGATGGTGCAAAATGGAGTTCCTGTGTTCTGGGGACAAGGAAATACCGGACTGTGAGACCATGCGGCCTAGAAAAGAAACCTGTTTTCTTGCAATCTGTAGTTTGTTTTTGCTCACTTTAAAACCTGTGTTGGCCAGGTGGTGAAGTACCACTCTGGTGGCCTCCAAGCAGATGTCAGCCGTGGGGGCAGACAGCAAAAGGTCATCCACATATTGTATTAACATACAGTCAGATGGTAGTGGGGTGGTTTGTAAAAGTTCTTTCAAACACTGATTAAACAGTCCTGGGGAGAGGGCAAATCCCTGTGGTAAGCGAGTGTAACGCCATTGTCGGCCTCTAAATGTAAATGAGAAAATGTCACGCAGTGACTCACGAAGTGGGAGGCAGAAAAAGGCATTAGCCAAGTCAATGCAGGTGAACCAGGCATGAGATGGTGGGAGGTTGGTCAAGGCAACATAAGGATTAGGCACAGGCAAAGTAGGAGTGCCAAGTAAGGCATTAATCCTTCTCAAATCATGTGCCATTCTGAACTTCCCCGTGCCTTTTTTCTCAACGGGTAGGATGGGCGTGTTCCACTTAGAGCAGGAGGGCTCCAAGACACCGGCAGTGACCAAACCAGAAATTGTTTCTGCAATCCCAGCCTCAGCCTCCGGTCTGTGTGGGTACTGAGGCTGCCACAAAGGGGTAGCAGATGACAGTTGAAAAGAGACTGGCTCCACATCAACTAAACCTACATCTGTGGGTCCATGGGACCACAAACAATCTGGAAGAGAGTCGAGTAAAGGCGCAGCATCACAGTGGTCTGTGTGTTCTCTGCCATGTGACCCGCTGACCACTCTATGTTGCAGTGTTGAGGAATTAAAGCAATCATTTAAAATTTGGTATGTGTTGGTAGATGGAGAAAACAAAACCTGTGGGAGTTTTGTAGGTGTCCAGTCAGTGGCCGCAAGGGAACGTTTAACCATTCCACCCAGCTCCTTAGCCTGGTGTCCAGGATGTAAGGCCAGTGACACATGGGGAGCTGCCTCATCAGACATCATGTACCACTGTAATTGATCTGTTGTAAAAGTAACCGCTGCTGCCACTCCCTCCGGTGCCGCAAAAATGCACGACATGTTCAGAGACCAAGCCCGCCCCTCACACTGCTCTTGGAACATGTGCTGGTACCAGGTGGTGTCATGCCTGTCATAAAACAGTGTAACATGAGGTGGGTCAGGGGGAGGGACATAAGGATGTAGAAGTGAGAGCCACGGCCGCCATTGCTGAAAAGCAGTACAAACTCCTGGTTCAGCAGGTGTTTCAACTTCCAATAATGCCCAGTAGATGTCAGCAGAGTCCGTCAAACAGGAGGAGGGTTGCAGCAGAAACTGACCACCTCCCTCTGGCCCATCAGAGCAGGGAAGTACAACCCCAGTAGGGAGAGTCACAGTTAGGCCTTGTGAAGAGCAGAGTATTGTGGCTCCTAATTTAATCAACAAGTCTCTTCCCAGTAAATTCACAGGCGCCTGTTTTGAACAAACATAGCTGTGTAACAAGGTCTGATCTCCAACCTTTGTGGGTAGGGGCACGGTGTAAGGCAGAGTTTTAGGTTCCCCAGATATGCCCACCACTGTAATCACTCTGTCAGTAAGTCTTTCACGAGCAACATCCTTAATGGTGGAGTACGTAGCTCCAGTGTCCACTAAAAAGCTGCTTCTTCTTCTATCTACAGTTATGGACAGCATAGGGTCCGCCGTTGTCCCTTCACTGTCCTGGGCAGTCTGTGGGGTGTCCTATAGCTGGGGACCACCCTCGTAGTACTCCCACCCCATCACAGGCATCTGTGGGGCCGGGGGCACCACAGCACCACGAGGTCCACCTCTGTGGCCAGGATGCTGATAGGGCCCACCACGGGCTCCCCTGCCTCTTCCAGCAGCCGGGTTCAAAGGGCACGCTTTAGCCCAGTGTCCAGGTTGTCCACACCGGAAACAAACATACATCTGGCCTCCCCTACCACCTCCCATCTGACCCCTTCCCCTGAAACCACCTCTGTTTCCTCCAAATGGGGAACCTCTCTGCCCATAAGGGGCCGGGGAGTGATAAGCACCATACTGGGGGGGCTGTGGATCAGTTGGCCATGGGTTCGGATACAAATCAGGGGCAACTGGACCAGGAGGGGGAGCCGCAGCGGCCACAAGCTGCTTTTTAGGCTTGTCACCTTTTCCACCCAGGTCGTTTTTAGCTTTCTGCAGCTGAACCTTCAACAGTTGCAACTGTAAATCTTCGACGCTCTCCGCTTTATCATCAGACTTAATCTGCACTTTGTTAAGATTAAAAATCAAATGTTTCTTCCAGATTGCAAAGTCACAGTCCTGCAAATCAGGATTATCCTCCATTTTCTGGCTTACTGACTCCGGAATGCCCCTCAGCACCGCCCTTCTAAACCACATGCTCTGTGAACAAGTCCTACTGGGGTGATGACCTGTATGGTTCACCCAGTCTTCAACAGCCTGATTTAGATAATGGGTGGGATTTTGCTTTCCCTCCCATTTAAATTTCTGTAAGGTGCCTTGATTTTTGGGTGGGAATTGTTTGCGCAGGGCCGGTCCAATAAACCTCAAGGCCTGCATTAGTGGCACCTCGTTCTCATGCATGGTAGTACCCGCATTTTGTTCCAGGTCCGCTGCCTGAGATCGGGATGTGCACCTAGTTATAATAGCTCTAAAATCTCCCAGTGCGAGGTCCTGTCCAGCTGTGTATTTATCCAAACCAGCCAACCAGGCATTCCCTCCCTCCATTATGTCAGGGAGTTTGTCCACTAGGGCCTGGACATCTCCGAATGAATAAGGTTGATACACTGGTGTACGTTGCGCTTTAGTCTGGACCAGGGGAAACATGCCTGGAGGCTGAGGCACAGGGCCCTTAGATCTAGTCTGATATCCTAAACTGGGAGAGGTAGGGAGGGGTGTATTGTTAAGGTCACTGAGTTCATCATCAGTATCCTCAGTTTCTTCCCCGCCTGGTGGGTTAGCAGTGTCAGCAAAAACGTGGGCTAAACTCATCTGTGTTTCCGGATCCTGACGGCCCACCAAAGACATGGTAACTGTGACATTTGGTGAAGTGCCAGGCTCAGTTTTTGCAGTAGCGGTCAGATCTCCCTTAACAGCGACAGGAGTGCTGGCAAAGGGGTTGGACCGGGAAAGAGGGGCTGACGCAACACGATTATTCACCTGGACCACTGACCTATGTTCATTTAAGCAGCTGCGTAATGCTGCTTCTAGATCAGTTAATTGTTGTTCAGTGGGTTCCTGTCTGTTCATTCGAACCGCAAATGGTGCGCTCGCAAATGGGTCAGTTAGGCCCTCAGATCCGGTTCCAAAACAATGGGACATAGAAGAGGGGGCTCTACTACTAGCTGAGGATGTCGCCGACAGAGAGGAGCTTCCTGGGCAAAAATGCTTGGTATCTATGGGAGTTGGAGCTACGGGCGGTTCTTCTCCAATAGTCATTATTCCACCAGAGATATTAAGTACCGGATATATGCCTGCTGAGGGAGGAGTTGAGGCAGAATAGGGAGGTGGCTGAGACCTATTTTTCTTCATGTGTGGTTTTGCAGTTTCCCATAAACACACCCAGTGATTAAATTTAGCTTTGCGGCCTGCGTGCTTATCTGCTTCCTTTCTGTGTCTCACCCCGCTCATCACACCTGCACCTGCTGCTGCTGAGTTGGCTTCTTCCTCTTTCTCTTTTGCCTGCATAGCCTTATTCTGCCAAATTATTCCCCAATTACCACTACTCCCCTCGTCCTTTCCCTTTTCTTTCATTAACCTTTCAGCTGTTTTCCTCAATGACTCTTTCTGCTTTTTTGCTTCTTTAGGCTGGTGTGTGGAGTTGATGACTGTCTCAACACATGTTAATTGTTCTCCCAATGTGCTAAGAATAACACCGGGACCCCAACCATCATCATTAGTTTCTCGATCTAATTCTCCATCCATTTTACTGTCAATGGAGGAGTGTTCTTTTATTGATTTTAAAGGAGAATTTGGGCCAGCTGGGTTTCTGCCTCTGTTAGGCACTAACAGCTGGGGCGCTGCTTTAAAGGTGAGTCAGCACTGAAATATCCCTTCAGGTGTTACCAAGCTTCTACCAAACCGGAGTCTGGCGGGTAACCTTGCCTAGAGCTTCCTGATAGGGGTGCTAGTTGGTTGTCACCTTGTTCACACGTCTCATTCACACTTCATACATTACCTGCAGTCACTCATTACCCTCCTTATGTATGTAATAAATGTGTAAAAAAAAAATTCTATGTGTGGTGTATTATTTTAACCAAAAGAGGAACCTAGTTCCTTTAATTGTGTAATCTGTGAACAACGGAGAACCAAACTGTCCTGCCCAGTGTTCCACAGCAAGCATTCAGCGTGTATTTATGTGTGTCCAATATCAAACAGAACATCAAAACATTTAAAACACTAAAATCATCGGGGTTTTAAGAAGAGATCCGTTTTCTCCTATTGATCAAAGGGACCCCTCCTTTGGACTCCAACCAGTACTTCTCCTTTTTAAGTTTTAGAGGATCTTTTCTAATAAAGTCCTCTGGGCCTTCCTAACCCTTCTGTAGTTTAGAGAATATTACTAAAAAATATTCTCAAGGCCTTTAACCTTTTAATTTGTTTAGAAAGGCGTTACTAATAAACCCTTTCAAGGTCCCAGACCTGCACTGAGGTATTTATCCGACACCGGAGAGCAACCCGTCGGCTGCAACCGTGGTCAGACCTCAGTTCACTCTTATCTTTATTCACTTATTCACTTATCTCTTATTCACTTATTTCTTATTCTCAACAAGCCTTAAGTAAGCCAGACAATTTTGGTTATGAATTACTAGGAGTTTGGACACTAAGTATTTTTATAATGTTCAATATAGCAGAAATAAAAGGTCTGCTTACCTTGTTTTTGTGTGCACACAGCTTTTGTCCAAACTCCGTTCACTCAGACCACTGCCGATGTCCTCCCATCCGTTCCAGTTGCCCTGGAGCGGATCCTGTTCCGTGACGCCAATTGAAGGATATAAAAAAAACAACAACAGCAATAGAATAATATTAAACACAAAGTGAACCCGTCTTCCTTCATTAAATAGGTTCTTTTAGATGTTAAGGAGGAATTGACTTAACCAGGCTGGCGGAGAATGAAGACAACCGGACACCTGCAGCAGATGGGGAATCAGTGAACTTTTATTGAGACAGAGACAACCTCTCAACACAGCTCACATCAGGAGATTCCCAAGATTTGCTGTGAGGATAGGTGTATATTCTCTAAAACTTACAGGAGGGGGTTGTGAGGAAAGTGCTGCATTAGCAGAAAAACAACTCCATAAAAGGAAATCGGCCTTGGGTGTTCTAGCCTCTTCGCTTGCAGATATCTTCCACCTGCAGGATGAGGCGATCGCTTCTTATCGCTCTCAAGGCCAAAGTCGTGAGCACATTTTTATTACACAGTTGCACAGTAACTTTAAAGCTGAACAATATTTAAAGCTGAATAATGTTTGATCAGATTATATTTTCTTCAAAAGTTAAGTTTTCGGGAAAATATTTACTGAAAGCGGATTTGACTTGCTCGCCACAACAAGTACTTCATCTTTGGATTGTTTGTACTTGTTTTTCATACAGCAAAGCCTGAAGATGGCTCGTCGTGGACTCGACAGCCCCCTGGACTTCGCTGCAGGTACTTTTAACATTTCTTCAGTTATTTTAAGAGCTACTAAATGACTGTAATAATTTAATAAGTTCCAGTGTGAATATCAAGTTTTAATGTTATCAAAATATGCTTATTCCAATATTTTTCCCCGTAAATTGTTTGTATGCTTTAAATTTTCCGGGAGAGGTGTAGAAATTATTAACGACTGGTGTATGAATTTGAAAAAAAAGGTGTTACTTTGATTTGAAGGCTTCAAATTTGACACTTTTTTAATGATTTGGTTAAAAATAGCTTAACGGACTAAAATTTGTAAAATGCCCCAAAATCAGTCTCTGTGGTAACAGCATCTTCAGCATGTCATGACGTCAGAACACACAGGTGTAAACACACCAGATCCCGGTCCCCTCCTAACATCCTGTTCTTCTTGGATCAAAGGCTTTATTGAAATAAACTATAACTTTTCCCCTGCTACAAAACATGATAATAAAAAATAACAAAAATAAATGAATATAAAAAAGAATATGAAAACAGTAATCATAGTACAGTAGTAATAATGGTATCCTTATGTTATGCCACTACTATATCTTATTATATAGCAGTTAATGATGTGAACTTAGTTGACTTAGCTGTTTTTTGCTTGCATGAACAAGTAGAAGTGTCATTCAGTCTGACATAAATGTAGCCTAAAATGCTTTTCTCTCATCGTCTGCTCAAACTAACAGATGTAGCTCTGTTCCTTTAGCACTTGATGTTTATTACATTCTTAATGTTATTTTAAACTTGTTTCCTCACAGGTCGTCTCGACTACGTGGTTGAGCGTCCTGCAGAAGAAGGCCTTCCAGAGGTCATCAGGATCCTGGATGACTCTGATACCGAGCGTGTCAGTGAAGGTGAGTATGGTGAGTATATCCCTCTCCCATCCTCACCCTCTTCTCCTGAAGCACAGGATCCTGATGACAGTGAAGAGGAAGGTGAGTACCCTCCCTACATACCTGAGGACGTCGAAGAGGTGAGTGAAGACACTGACAATTCCTCTGACTGGAACAACTCAGAAGAGTGGGCAGATTGGCCTAGTGACGACTCGGGGTATGACACCATGGATGAGAGAGCTGATTCCCCTCTCATCCAGGAGCTCCCTCCAGAGCCGTTTTGGCACGATTGGCAACATCCTATTGCTCCAGGTGCTGCCCCGTTCGCCATGCCGCCTTTCGGCCAGGCCAACGCCCCACTCTTCCCGGTTGGTGATCCTTTAGCTTCTCCTGCTTCCTCTGCTCCTCCCTCAGCTGCTTCCTCTCCTGCTCCCTTAGCTGCTTCCTCCCCTGCTCCCTCAGCTCCTTCCTCTCCTGCTCCTTCTTCCGCTACTCTCTCAGCTTCTCCTTCAACCTCAGCTCTCACCTCCTCAGCAAAGAGAAGCGGAGACGACACCTGCACTGATGAGGTAAGTGCAAAGAGGTGCAAGGTAAGTGATGACACGTTTTATGGCCCTTCAACATCCTCGGGTTCTGTTGGTGTCAGACGCTTCTGGGAAAGGCCTTTTAACCTTTCACTTGATGACAGCGACTCTGACTAGATTATGTTAGAACTTGTTTTTAAGCTTTAAATGTTTAAGTTGGCCTTTGCAGTGTTTGTAAATGACTAACATTTTTTTCTCAAGCTCTAGCTCACCATGCAGGACAAAGGTAAGTCCGTACTTAATGTCAACACAAATAAGTAGAAAAGGTTTAAAATGATGTCGTGAACTGACTGTAGTCTCTTGTTTTTACATAAGGTATAGCCTGTGGCTCAGGGATCAGAGGTAAGGTAAAAACACATAACAGAAGAAAAGTAAAGTGAACAACTCTGTGATCTGTGAATTCATGCTTTTCTCTTTGTCTTTTTGTCTTCAGGTGCTTTACACTTGTCCTCTCCCAGCATTCAGCACTTCAGACACTCAACGCCCAGGACCGAGCTAACACAGAGAGATACTCCACCCAGAAGACAGCCTTACCCCAACCCGATGAGAAGGATGGATGACCAAATGACAAACTGGAGAGTGGTGCTGTGTTCCAGCTATGTAAGTTATCACCTCACATTGGCTACAAACTGTCTTGAAGACTAAATCCTTCCAATAGCTGGTGTAAATCATCGTCCTACAGTACTGTAGGTTTAAGTTTAGTTATAGTTATTGTGTGTATATGTTGAGTTTAAAATTGCATTTTAACAACATGCTGCAGCTACCAACAATGGAAATGCTGTTTTGTGTTAAAATGACGTCTTTCTCGTGTTATTGCTTTGCAGGGCAGCTGAGAGTGGACAGAGCTGCACAGAGGACCAAAGATCCACTCTCAGCACTTCATACCTGACTGGCCACAGCACCACCCCTCTTCACCCAGGGTGAGGAGGGCCCTGACCCCACCTGCACAGAGGGAGTTGTGAACATGCACTTCTGTGTCGGTGGGTTTAGGAGCCTCCTCACACTCACACGGATGAAGACTGTCACTGGAAGATGTCTCCATTGCATCAGCAGGACGTAAGCATTTGTATAATATTACAGTTTGTGATGTTTTATACATGTTTTTATTGCTTCACTTCAAACTAGGAGATATAAAATAAACCAGTTTTCATAATATTTTCTGTGTATTTAGTTGTTTTCTTAATAAGTTATTTGGAACATCATTGCAACCTGTCAGCTTTTTATTGGGGATTTATAAAGTTGCTGGTGGCTCAAGTGTGTACAGTGGGGTGTTGTTTTTGTCACATGGTAAAAGTGACCTCATAGGGAGCAAAAAGAACAACTGAACAATTTGGGGATTCACAGACTTTGGTAATCATTAAAAGATGAAGAAAAATAGTTTTATGTGATCAGTTTTAAGTAGTGAGCAGCAATTTAATCAAATGCTGGGATGAAATGGGACAAAAGGGTCATGTGACAGCCACATTAGTTCCCTTCCCTCGTTTAACAATGTGTAAGCAGACTGCTTTAACCTGCAATTTACTGCATGTTATTAGGCTGCATGGTACAACCACAGTCTGCTAACCACCTGTGGTGAGCGAAGGTTTTGAGGCATTGTTCGAACTACTGATGAAGCTTTATCAATGCTTGTTAAGTTTCCCAACCACATTTCATCCCGATGGTCCAAGGCTTACATCTTTATGCTCACAAACGTGCTTCTGTAATTAACCAGTAACAAATGTATTACTTTAAGTTACAGTGTGAGGGGCACTGATGAACATAAATTAGATTTAACTTGATTATGTGTTTAGGTCAAGAGACACAGACCTTCATCTGTAAGAGGCTTTTCTTAAATGTCTGATCACGATGTTTGTGTTTGTCTGCAGCATCACTGCAGCAGAGAGGGTATAACACAAGGCCACAGTCACGTGGTATTCTGTCCTGCTATTAAGTGAATAAAATACTGAAACTCTGGCAGTAGACTGGAGCGAGGCAAAGAGTATGTAAAGGGACAATAAGAGGAAATGATGGGAGAAAAAAAAAAAAAAAAACATACATGTCTGAGAAACAAAGGAAGAAGAAAAATAAAAAAAAATGGTGGAAAAAAGGATTAGAGCCTAAATTCTAAAGCTGCAGCTTTGCATGCTGACAGCTCCAAGATCTCACTGACATGTAATCATAGACTGAATAAACATAGGCCAGTGTGATGTCATTGATTTGTAGACTTTAATTTGTAACAAAGGGCAACCTCTGGGTACACACGACACAACACTGGGAAATATACCATTCACATCTGTGCCAAATTGAAACTCTCAAAACCTAAACTCTGCTGTCAAAACCTAACATTCCTTTGTCAAAATGTAACTGTTGACAAAATGACACATACTTGCATCATATGCAAACACTTACAGATCAGGGGGAGCACACTAGTCTACTTTATATAAAACACTGCAGTCTTTCATTGTTTATTCAGAAGGCATATTTTCAGGAGACACATTTTCAAACAACCAAAACAACAAATAGGCCTACTCAGTATTGTACATTGCAGTACCATGAGAATGGGTGAATGACTGAATGTAGTGTAAAGCACTTTGGGGTCCTTAGGGACTGAGTAAAGCGCTATACAAATGCAGGCCATTTACCATGAATTCAGAGAAAGCAAAAAAAACCCCAAAAAACACCATAATACAGTAATAGAAAAAACACCATACTGTAAACACAAAAAATCATGACAATTGTGCATACGTGGGCTCATGGATCCCGCCGTCTGTTGGGGTCTGGCCACAGGACCTCATCGACATCGCAAGCAATGTCTTCTCTCGCTAGGCACCGGGGAAAATATCCTCTTGCATGTCGAAACCATCCATGGATTGCTGTCACCTGAATGTCGCCGCAGGCCTGTTCCATTGCCTGCAGAAGAGGCATGCGGGCATGTGGTTGGCGGTCATATACACGCCATCTCCAAGCCGAAAAAAATTCCTGTATAGGGTTTAAAAATGGTGAGTAAGGGGCAAGTATACCACTTCAAGTTGGTTGTGGTTGGAGAACCAGGCCTGGACCAGAGCAGCCTGATGGAAACAAACCTGGGCTGATCTGGTCTGTTCTGTACAACTATGTTATGGAGAGCATCTAGAAATGTGAGTATATGTTGGCTATTGTATGGACCTAGTTTTGCATGATGATGCAGAAGCCCTCGAAGGCTTATGGCGGCACACAATGTGACATTTCCCCTGCGCTGCCCTGGGACGTGCACAATTGCCTTTGACCAATGACATTACGACCCCGTCGTCTTGTTTTGCACAGGTCGAATCCAGCTTCATCAATGAAAATGAATTCATGAGGCTGTGCAACTCCATCCATGGCCAAGAGAACATATTACTGTACTACAGTGCTACACATACAGAACCCCATCACACAGGTACCTGTGTAGCTCTCAGAATGGATCCATGTGGTACTGATATGGTACATATTCAGCTGCTACTGGATTTCACCAATACTGTATTGTACATTTAAAGGACAGTTACACTTACCCGTACATATTCAGCTCGAAGTCCTTTGACCCTGTCACTGTTCCTCTCGAATGGGACTCTGTAGAGCTGCTTCATGGTGATGCTGTGTTTTCCCAAGATGCGTCTGATGGTGGTGATGCTCACATGGTTTATGCTGTTGAACACTTGCCTGTCTGCAAGTATTTGCTTTCGTAGCTGGTGGAGACGGATGGCATTGTCTGCCCTCACTAGGTCCACAACGGCAAGTTCCTGCTGTTGTGTGAACAGGCGTTGGCGTCCTCCCCCAGTAGGTCTTCGAGTCAGTCTAGAGAAATACAACCACATATTGTCATCGGTTTGCTTATTTTTCTTACAGTACTTTACTGTATGTACTGTGTCATCCACTGTACTTCAATATAAGTAATCATGCTATGTTTCACAGAAACTACCACTTTGGCTGCAAAAGGAGCATTAGCACCCTGCAATACCCTGTACACTTGATATGGTAATGGTATATACTGTAGAACAGTGCTATAAAAACCATCTGAGTGGAGTAGAAGGTAGAGAGGTGAAGACAGACCTGTTTTCTAGTCGGAATGTTCTTATTACAGATGCCACTGTGAAGCGGCTTAGATGTGGGTGGACTCTCTGCCCAGATTCCCTCATAGTCAGGCCATGGTTGATGACATGGTCCACCAAAGTTGCTCTTATATCATCAGAAATATGGGTCCGTGCATGGCCTCTTCGACTTCGACCTCGACCTCCTCCTTCTCCTCTTCCTCTTCCTCATCATCCTCCTCCTCCTCCTCTTGCTCTCCCTCCATCCATGCTTGCAAAGTTCTTGAATTGGCTAAACTGAGGGCTTTTTGTAGTTGGCTAATTGGTGTTCATTTTTACAAGTAAGTGCCTTCAGGTGTGTATTTGAGTGGTTGCAATTACCCGATGTGTTTTGTATTTTGGGTACATGTGTTTTCCAAATGGCACCCTGAAATTTCATTTTGTGAACAAAGTGTCTTATGTATGAAATAGAGTGTAGCATGCAGGACCATGTGTGTTGCATAAAGGAGTAAGTGTGTTGCATAATTGCAACTAGGGTGCAAAGCAGCGCTTTTGTTTAAGGTAGGGGTACATGTGTTTGAGGTATGGTAACAAAAGCTTCAAGTTGTGTTACTTTAGTCTAAGCATGGGTTTGTAGTGTTCAAGCAACGGGCAAAAACTGTAATATCTCAAAAAGTATGAAAGGTATGACCACCAAAAGATACAGCTGGCATTAGCACAGGGAGCAGAACAGATTCAAGTTTAAATGGTGGAAATCAGCTGAAAACGGAGGGAGTAGTTAACCAGCAAAGGTCGGAGCAACTAGAATAAGGTAGAATAAAGTTTAAAGAGAAACAGGATCTCAATAGTGTGAATTCACATAATAAACAGAGGAGACAGTTTTCTGGTTGTATGAATCTCAAACATACTGGTTCCAGTCTGAGTACATATACTGGGTAAGTGACCTGGAAACTTACTGGAAGGTGACTCTAACGCATGATAGGTGGAGCAACATGTGAAACCACAGCCCCTAAATGTTTGTTTACACTGTCTTCTTGAAATATCTACTTGTGTGATTGTGTCTTAAAAATGTTCTGTGTCTTTAAAACAGAGAAACCTCTGCTTTTATATGAACTTTTCAGACGACTAAAAAGGACGATAACTAAAAGGTGTTTCTCATAGTTCTGTCAGTCTGTGATAAATATCTTATAAAAATCATTGATGTGTCACAGCTGTGGCTGTCAAAAATGATCTTAAATAAATACAATGAACTTTGCAAATTCTTCTTTAAGCTGACTGTCCAGAGATAAGCTATCAAACCTGTGATCGATCAATATGCCAGATCTACAAGTTTTTTAACTGAAGGAAAAAAGTGTGTGACTGAGGAAAGTTAGTTTTGCAAAACACCCCAAAAACACATTTTCAAGAAAATGATAAAATGAATCTTGAGTCTATGTAAACCTGTTTAGAGCAGATGGTTTACTTTATTTTTACAAACATATAAACTTCATAGAAAAAGTAAGGAAACTTATATTTGGACAATCAGTTCTTTGCTGTCGCACTTCTTGGCAAAAAATCTTATGCTACTGGAAAGTGTTGGGTCTGCGCTTCCACAGGCCCCGCTGCTTTAGAGACTTATTCCCGTTAATGAAACAAGACGAACAGCTCAACCGGTTTTTCACATGCTAGCAAGGGAAGGATCTCAGAGCAGCCCCTCTGCCCTCGGTGTCAGACCACTACGAAGAACCATCACGCCACAGCAGCCTTTTATTTCTGTGACACACAGTTTACACAAACACCCATTATAAAAAAAAACCTGTGGTTATAAAAGATAAGGCACTTTCATGTATACTTTCAGTTATCTCCTAAAAGCAGGAAAAGTTGATTTCAATCAATAAGAGACCCTCTGACTGAACTGTGCTTTATTTTAGGTCCCCTTCAGATATGCGATAACATGCTAAATGAAATATAACTCTCCAAATGATGCTATAATTGACTCTTGCACACAGGATGTAGGGAAGAAAAGTATTTAAACTTCAGTTTCACGTGGTTATTGCTTCAAGAACGTAAAATATGATTTTGTGAGTTTGAAAACACATAACATTGTGTGCTAAAATCCTTCAATTCAGAGCCTGGAGACATGCTTACAGCTGAGTTTTACTAAAGACATTGCCCATATTAGGAAAGAGACATGTGTTTGGCTTCACTGATTATGTAATTTTCTGGCCCTCTTTCAATGTGACAAATCAAATACAGTCCACTCCGGAGCTGCAGACATTTCACAACTCAGAAACCACAACCGAAAAAAAATCTGCTTGATTTATTTATGCACTTTGTAAAAGACATGATCCACTTTGTCTGACTTTCATTATCTGTATCATTATTATATTATATGTAAACAAGGAAAGCTTTCCCCTCATAGACATAGAAGTACTCCTGATAATTTTATCACAGCTGTGGTAATGTAAGCCACAGCTAGCCAAACAACATGCTAACATGTGAAAAGGAGAATCCACGTCTTCATACACTGAACAAAAATATAAACGCAACACTTTTTTTTTTGCTCCTATTCCCCATGGGATGGACGTAGAGACCTAAAATTCATTCCAGATACACAATATAACCATCCCTCCCAAACAGTGGTCACAAATCAGTCCAAATGTGTGGTAGTGGGCACATCTGCTATATTGAGATAATCCATCCCACCTCACAGGTGTGCCACATCAGGATGCTGATCTGACATCATGAGTAGTGCACAGGTGTACCTCAGACTGCCCACAACAAAAGGCCACCCTGGAATGTGCAGTTTTGTCTCACAGCAAAATGCCACAGATGCCACAAGCAATGAGGGAGCGTGCAATTGGCATGCTGACAGCAGGAATGTCAACCAGATCTGTCGCCCGTGCATTGAATGTTCATTTCTCAACCATAAGCCGTCTCCACAGGCGTTTCAGAGAATATGGCAGCACATCCAACCGGCCTCACAACCGCAGACCTCGTGTAACCACACCAGCCCAGGACCTCCACATCCAGCAGGTTCACCTCGAAGATCGTCTGAGACCAGCCACCCAGACAGCTGCTGGAACAATTGGTTTGCACAACCAAACAATTTCTGCACAAACTGTCAGAAACCGTCTCAGGGACGCTCAACTGCATGCCCGTCGTCCTCATCGGGGTCTTGACCTGACTCCAGCTCGTCGCCGTAGCAGACTTGTGTGGGCAAATGCTCACATTCGATGGCGTCTGGCACGTTGGAGAGGTGTGCGCTTCACGGATGAATCATGGTTCACATTGTTCAGGGCAGATGGCAGCTGAGAATGTCCCAGTTCTTGCATGGCCAGCATACTCACCGGACATGTCACCCATTGAGCATGTTCGGGATGTGCTTGACCGGCGTATACGACAGCGTGTACCAGTTCCCACGAATATCCAACAACCTCGCACAGCCATTGAAGTGGAGTGGACCAACATTCCACAGGCCACAATTGACAATCTGATAGACTCCATGCGACGATGTGTTGCACTGCATGAGGCAAATGGTGGTCACACCAGATACTGACCGGTTCTGGGTCCCCAGACCCCCAATAGCGCAAAAAACTGCACATTCCAGGGTGGCCTTTTGTTGTGGGCAGTCTGAGGTACACCTGTGCACTACTCATGATGTCAGATCAGCATCCTGATGTGGCACACCTGCGAGGTGGGGTGGATTATCTCAATATAGCAGATGTGCCCACTACCACACATTTGGACTGATTTGTGACCACTGTTTGGGAGGGATGGTTATATTGTGTATCTGGAATGAATTTTAGGTCTCTACGTCCATCCCATGGGGAATGGGAGCAGTAACAAAGGTGTTGCGTTTATATTTTTGTTGAGTGTATATAAATTAAAGTTGAAAATAAAATAACTGTACAACAAAATACACAATACACAATATAGAACTATATAAGAATGTATGAAGAAATCTAAATATAAATAAATATATACACAATAACAGCAGCTGTACAAGTATTAACCGGAAATGAAGAATATAGTGACCAGTGTTGTGCAAAACCAAAGTCCAGAAAGTCCAGTGTGTGTGTAAGAACCACATGTGTGGGTCAGTACTGTGTGGTGGTGTGATTGAGAGACCGTATCGCCTGCGGGAAGAAGCTCCTCCTCAGTCTCTCTGTGTTGGTCTTCAGGGAGCGGAATCGCTTTCCTGACCTCAACAGAGAGAACAGTCTGTTGTTGGGATGGCTGAGGTCCTTCACCATCTTCCTGGCCTTGGTCCAGCACCGCCTGCTGTAGATTGAGTGCAGGTCAGGGAGCTCGGAGCGGATGGTGCGCTCAGCTGACCGCACAACCCTCTGTAGAGCTCGTCTGTCCTGCATGGTGCTGTTCCCGAACCAGGTTAAGATGTTTCCCGCCAGGATGCTCTCTATGGTGCACGAGTAAAAGTTCCTGAGCACCTTGGAGGGCAGTTGGAAGTCTCTCAAGCGTCTGAGGTGGTAGAGACGCTGTCGGGCCTTTTTCACCACGGTGTTGATGTGACAGGACCATGACAGGTCCTGCGTGATGTGAACTCCGAGGTATTTGAAGCTGTCCACTCTCTCCACTGGGCACTCGTTGATGACGGGGGTCTGGTAGTTCCTCTCCTGCTTAGTGCTGAAGTCCACTATCAGCTCCTTTGTCTTACTGACGTTTAGAAGGAGGTTGTTCCTCTGGCACCAGTTCTCCAGATTCCTAATCTCCTTCAGGTAGGCCGTCTCGTTGTTATCAGAGATCAGGCCCACCACGACGGTGTCGTCAGCAAACTTGATGATGGTGGTGGAGCTGGTAGTGGCCACACAGTCATATGTGTACAAAGAGTACAGCAGGGGGCTCAGAACACACCCCTGGGGGGCTCCAGTGCTGAGAGTGGTGGAGGCTGAGACATGTCCGCCCATCCTTACTGCCTGTGGTCTGCCAGTTAGGAAGTTGGAGATCCACTGACACATAGATGAGCTGAGTCCCAGATGCTCCAGCTTGGTGGTGAGTGTGGAGGGAATTATGGTGTTAAATGCAGAGCTGTAGTCTATGAAGAGCATTTTAACATAATTCCCCCTTCTAGTGTCCAAGTGAGTGAGTGATGTGTGGAGGAGATGAGAGATGGCATCGTCTGTGGAACGATTTGGACGGTAAGCGAACTGTAGTGGGTCCAGTGTGTCTGGTAGTGAAGAAATGATGAAGTCTCTGACCAGGCGTTCAAAGCACTTCATCACTACTGAGGTGAGGGCTACAGGGCGATAGTCATTGAGAGAAGCAGGGTGGGGTTTCTTCGGGACAGGAACAATGATGGACTCTTTGAAGCATGTGGGGATCACCGACTGAGATAAAGAGATGTTGAATATCTCAGTGAATATCTAATTTGTGCTTTGGACTGTCACCAGATTTCTTCTAGAAGTTTCTTGCCAGTCAGCAACTATCTTGGCAACACCACTTGAGTTTGTGTGTTGCATGCTAACATCCTTATCATATGTGTAATAATACTAAAGCGTCATCTTATGCACACACAAAAAACAAATATGGCTCCTTCGTGCAGGGTTTTCTGGTATGTTCATTTATGCTTCCCAATTTAAAAAAAAAAAAAAAAGACAAAGCAAAGTTCTTGCTTCTCAGCCACTGCGGCCACATCCTCACCGTTTTTTAGGCAGTTATATAAACATACTGTGAGTGAGTCATAAGCTTAAATACAATAGTTGAAGGAACAAAAACGTAATGTTTAAAAATACCAGTCAAATCTGATTAAAGTAAATAAATAATAAGTATACAATGTAGTTTTAAGACTTCTCAATGTTTCGTAACATTAATGTTCTATGAACTCGTGAGTCCAGAAATCTGAATGTCATGAAAAGTATTTATTATTCGTGTATTATTATTTTACAATACAAGGTTGTTTTTTTCCTGATACTTCATGCAAACCACATTTCTCCAGGCCTGTCCTAATCAGCTTACTCAGTATCACTAGATCCAATGCTGCTCCTCCAGCAGAGCACACAAAAGTAGGAGAGACCAGAGATGCCATGGCTTAGTTAGGAGACTGTTTGCTTCAAGGCCACTAGAGGGTGCTGCCATAAAACTACAATAAATGAATTGACCTTTTGACCTGCTCACACTCTTTTATGCAAAACCCTGCTGATGACACACACACACACACACACACACACACAGATTCTAGGTCTGACCAACCGTGGGCAAAAAGATGACAGTCAATAAAATTCTAAAATTTTATTTATAAACACAATGAATAGTAGTTAAAAGTCCAGTGTCCCATTTAGGTACAAAGTAAAAACACACAGTCCAAGGCCAGAGCCAGCTATGCCACAAAGCCAGTTGCACTCCACACGTTGTTCACTTCAACAGGGGTAGCAATTGTCCTCTGAGACCCACCACCCTGTAAGTAGAAAGCCTGCACAGAGCGACAAAATAAGACAATTCACTATATAATTCACAGCCCATCCATCCCAAACATATCAGATCATTAGAGGTTTTGTCACATTACATACCTGCACTGAGAGACAAAATAACACAGCAGTGTTTGTAATGTGGGCTATAAGTAGACTAGCATATCAGTGCAATCAATTACACCTGCCTCCAATTAGTCCAGCCCTTTTACAGTCATTGACTGGGTGAGAAAACATGAGCAAATCAACCCAAGAGACAAGCAGGAAGACTCTCTGAAGGCTCCTGTGGCTGCACAGGCAGTCTTACAATTACGAGGTTGGAGAGTTGTTGTTTCAAAATGTTCACACTGATTTCACATGCTCATTAACTCACAACCAGCTGACCATATATATTTCTGCTGCTGAGCTGCTTTTTGATGGAGATTTTCTGAATTTATTTTGCTACCATAAGAGCAGACTCCATGCTGAAAGCATGTGCACTGTCACTTGCAATGAGTGGCACTAATGACGCTAAATTTAATTACAGGTCATGGACAGCCTTCATAAATGCTCATATTACTCACCCACACTGAATTCCAGCACAGGTTCATCTGGGTCCTGACTATTTCCTGCAAAGTAACACAAACGTCATCAGAACATTAAGTCAGAGAAACAACATTTGGAGCTTTTGTACATGATAAATTATACTGCAGTAGTAAAACAAAGTCAAGCAGCAGTACATTTATTAAAATCACCTTCAGCTGTAATATTTAAACTGATTTAGTGTCAATTTAGATTATGTTTAGATTAAAATGAAACTAGTACCCTTGTAATGTCTTTTTAAATTAGAGGTAAATATTTGTATATTTTTTACATAATATAATTATATTTACTGGATTTTCTCTCTATTGTAGTTTAGTATTATAGTTATTACTTGTTTTTTATTGACTTGTCTTGTTTTTACAATGATTTGCTCTGAATGCAGCCTTTAAAGAAAAGACTATCTGTTCAGTAACTATCCATCAGACTGGGTCCATGTTACCAGCCAAATGGGTAATAATTAAAGTAAGTTTTGAATTACGTATATTTGGGTGTTTAGGTGACACTTTTGCAAAAAAATATATATATAATTAGGTTTAAAAGAACTAAACATGTATGTATTTAAAAACAATAAGTGTGTTAGAATTACTACAGCAACAGCTTGTAGCTCACTGTACTATTTTTGAGCACAACTTTGGTGCTTTTGCCTCATTTTTAAATCAGTGATCCCAGTAGCACAGTCTAAGCAGAGACCTCAGTGCTTGGCAAACAATCAATAGAATCAATATAATTATTAAAAAGAAACAAAATAAATGCCAACCATATAAAAAAAACATAAACTTAAGGAAAAAACTAAACTTGATTTTGTGTCTTTAGGCTATTGTTAACAGCAAGCATGAGGTTAGTGCATATGTATTATTATTGGAAAGATTACTGCAAAGAAAAAAAGGTTGAACCAGGAGGGGGCGATATTGCTCTTCTTACCATGAGTTACATGCAGGCTATTACTTACCATGTCACTCACATTTATTTCACAAAACAGCTGAACCCACTTAATTCGATTTAATTGTATTTATGCAGAGCTGAATCACAACAACAGTCTCCTCGAGGTGGTATAGATTGTAAGGTAGAAAGCCTACAATTAAAAAGAAAAAACCTCAATACAGTGGGAAGGAACAACTCACTTTTAACAGGAAGCACCCTCTGGCAGAACCACGGTCAGGGAGGGGCAGCCCGCTGCGACCCTTTGGGGATGAGGAGACGAAAAAGGGGACAAAAGACACACTGTGGACGAGAGCCAGAGATGAACAAGAACTAATTATTGAATGCAGAGAGGTGTATAAACACATGGTGGGAATCCCCCAGCAGGGTAGTCCCAGGGTAACTAAGGGAGGATTCATGGTCACCTGATTCAGCCCTAGCTATATGCGTTGGCAAAAAGGTAACTTTGAAACTTAATCTTAAAAGTAGAGATAGTGTCCGTCTCCTGCATTCAAACTGGGAGCTGGTTCCACAGAAGGATGATCCCCTTCTACTTCTACTTCTAAATATCCTAAAAACCACAAGGAAGCCCACAGTCTGAGAGCAAACTATCAAACTACGAGGTCTTTAAAATAAGATGATTATTCAAGACCTCATGTGTGATGGGAAGGATTCTGAATTTGATGCTGGACCCACAAATCATAAAAGAGAAACACTAACTCACACACACCAGAAAGTGCCAAGAATTATAATTATATGTAATTTAGTTTTGCGTTCCTTTATAATGCTTTCAACTATACAAATAAGACACTTCATGGGGGCGCCTGAGCCTTGTAGACAAAACAAATACTGAACAAACCTCATGCGCCCTGTTGTTGACAAAACGATAAAAATGAATGTGTACTTCTGTCTTATTTAGGTCATTTTTGTAGTTTTTGTAGACAGACTACTGTAATTTCTCAATAAAATGTCGCTTATTATCGCTCACTCTCAAGAACAAAAACGTGAGTAATTTCCCAGTAGCTCACCATATTTGGGATCTTCTAACATCCACACTTCATGTTTAAACGGTGGTGCGGAGGCGGTGTACCGTCGCAGGCCGGATGTAGCATTCAGCGCGGTGTGCCTTTTTTTCAGTTGCTAAGCAACAGATTTGTCCCGCCCCTTTCGTTATGACGAGCCGGGCCAGTCCTTTGACTGGTGACGTTACAAAGAAACGTCAGGTGACGTTACAAAGAAACCTTAAACCGACCTTATATATAGACCTGGCTGTTCAGTTGAAACGCATTCACACAGCGGGACAGCAGCGCTTTAAACGTTCAAACACGGAGTTTAACACAAAACAACATTTTAGACATAAAAAACAAAAAAGTGAAATGGCAAGCTCGAACTGTAACACAATGACAAATGATGAAACAGTTCAGACCAATGGGGATAATTCTACAGTACATGCTTTGGTATCCCTCTTGGATAACTTGGTCAGTAGTTTTTCGAACAAGCAGTTGTTAGAGCTTACCTCAGGCTATCCGGATTGCGTCACCGCTAAGCGGCTTGTAGGTTTTGTAGAGGACGTAATGGACCTGTGTGAACAGTCACTAGCAGTATCACCGCTGAGGTCTTCCCAGAACTCCCCTGTACATGAAAACTGTTCTGTCCACACCACTACTGGCAAAACGGTTTTGTCACGTGTGAAATTTTTGGACGATTCTGCTGAGCAGGAGTTTGATACAGCACAGAATATAGATGCTAACAGCCAAGAAACAGCTAACACAGAAGAAAGCTGTCAAAATGCTGACCAACACAGTGCTGCAAAACCCAAAACGGTTTTGTCACGTGTGAAATTTTTGGACGATTCTGCTGAGCAGGAGTTTGATACAGCACAGAGTATAGATGCTAACAGCCAAGAAACAGCTAACACAGAAGAAAGCTGTCAAAATGCTGACCGACACAGTGCTGCAAAACCAGAAAACAATCCAATTCCAGATCCCCAGCAGCAGAAATCCTGTGTTGAACATGAAGCCAGCATCCCACCGTTAACAAACGTAAGTCAAACGGAGTCATATAAAAAGATACAGCATCACAGATCTTCTGTAGACTGTGAGCCACCTGAAAAAACAGACTTTGAAAGATGGTTAGAGACATTAATTCAGGCTGTGCTTTCAAAGCTTGGTAAACTTTTAAAGTGCCCTCATTCTCACCAAAAACGTTTGTTGGATCTACTCTTGGACAAATTCAAGGGGATGGATTTGCATTTAGACCGAAAAGTGCAGAATTATTTTGACTGCATTGCTAATGCGATTTTCACTGATATTTGTGACAAATTACATAAATTGTCACTAATATCATTGGAAATGGGGAGGAGTGGGGAGGAGGATTCAATGAATTTAATGGAACAACCAATATTTAATATCATAACTACTTCAGTATTCCAAGAACACCTGTTGGCAGTAACAGTTACTGATAGACTGGAATCATATGAAAAGAAAGAAAGATGCAGATTTTCAGTGGAAATCTTTGTGGAAGGACTGATTTCCCAGGTTTCAAAAAAATCAGGCACAGTCTTGAGCATTGAAAGTGCTGAAGCTATCTCCAACCGGCTTACCATGAAAATCTGGACTGAAATCAGGGCCAGATACGACAAAATCCCACCAGAGAAGTTCAAGAAACTCAGCGAGAGGGTTTTCAAATCCCTCTGTAAAAGATGGAAGCATGCATCTTTGGTGACATTCTGGCAATTAAACTTCCAAAATCTTGATGAAGATATTGTTAAAACTTTCAAAAGAAAGATATTCACAGAACCAAGTTGCATATCTAAGTGCTTCTCATCGGTGCGGGCATTTTTTGGGAGGTGTAAGGGAAGAAACAAAGTTTCCACTTTATAGTGACATCGTGATATCAACAGCAAAATATTTTCTAAAACTCACTGGACACTTTAAATGAGCTAGTTTTACATTTAGATCAGATCAAGTCATTTTTGAAATCCCCAGGAATGGTCGCGGCAGATGGCCACCCCGCCCTGAGCCTGGTTCTGTCGAAGGTTTCTTCCTCTTAAAAGGGAGTTTTTCCTTCCCACTGTCGCCTCGTGCTTGCTCAGAGGGGTTTGTTCTTTTGGGGTTTTCTTTTTAATACTGTAAGTTGTTACCTTACAGTGTGAAGCACCTTGAAAACACCATTGTTTCCTTTGGTGCTATACAGATTGAAGTGACTTGCACTGATAACATAACTAAGCTGGGACTTTAATTTAACATCAATAAAATTATAAAAATATTACATCTTGATTTCTGCTTGTTTTCATTGTCTGTGACTTAATGAATACAAATGTGTAATTTAACAGATTCTTTCTTTATGTTAGTCTGACCGGTGATTCCACGTTGGCCTTAGGTGTTGGCGCGGATACGCTGCAGCCCCTGAGCCATTAATGGCCCAGCACACTACAGTAAAAACAAAACAACAGCCATCTGTCCAACTAGGAAAGGAAAATAATAAACTGCCTCCTTGGAGGCAACCTGACCGACTGCAATCACTCTCAGGCAGATTGATGAAGATCTGCAAATAACTGTTGTCTAATTTATAAACGCAGACAGATTGCCAACACGTCTGTTCACAATAGAGGACTGTACTTACATGGTTGCAAACTGGTTGTTATCTTGCTTATATGAAAACATTGCTTTGGAGCAATGAAACTCAAACACATTCATTTTTAAAATGCCTCAAAATGAAATTTTGAAATATTTGGCTTTATGCTTTGAAAGTGCCGTTGTGAGTGGGAGTGTGAAATCCTTACTTGATGTGTTCCCTTTGCCTTTACTGTTTTCAGTTTTATTTGTCATATGCAAGTTAGCACAGGGTCAACATTGCAATGAAATGTGTTTGACGAGCAGCAGTCACTCAGCAGCATGGTACAGTAGAAGAAAATATAATAAAATATAATAAAATAAAATAAAAAATAGAAAAATAGTAAAGAGCAAAATATTAGAAAGACGTGGTAAAAGAGAAAAGATGACTAAAAATATATATATATATATATGTATCTATAAATATATGTACACTAGTGATTAAATAAGAAAATCTTGAAAAGAAATATGACGGGAGGTCAGATGGGATATTGCACAGGAATGAGCAGCAGAAAATTACAGTATTACTCAGACTTTTAATAGTCATATTGTCAGTTTTGGCCGACGGTCATGGGTCACTTCCACTAAAATAGCACGAGACTGGAGTAAAATGTACTTTATTAATGAGAACACATGGTGATACAGCAAAGAATCCAACCCTTCTGAAAAGCAAATGGCTTCCTGTTATACTCTACCTGATTCAGGTGAGCATCTGGAATAGACCAAGTCTGGGGGTCAGCAAACCAAAGGGAAACAAAACCCTCCCCATAAGAAAACCACTACAATATAACCAACATCATAGACATATGAAGATTTGTAACAAGTCCTATAAATAACTCCATAACATATAAACTTCAGTCTCTTCTATATACATTAAAACAGCGGTCCCCAACCTTTTTTGCGCCACGGACCGGTTTATGCCCGACAATATTTTCACGGACCGGCCTTTAAGGTGTCACAGATAAATACAACAAAATAAAACTAGTACCGGTACCGGAAAAAAAGAAGATTTATTCATAACACACGTGAAAGACCCAGGAAAACAGAGTTAACGATAAAAACGATAACAAAATAACGATAAAAAACGATTAAAAACTCTGAAAACCATACATTTCACACCCGAGCCTCATCTCTCGACCAAACGACGGTCCGTGGCCCGGCGGTTGGGGACCGCTGCATTAAAACACCTTAACCACAGTTAGGTTTCAGCCCTCGCTGACTCAGAACAAAGTAAGACAATCAGAGTTCGATTGGTTTTTACTTGTGCAGGGGAAGCCTGGTCGGATTCTCAGAGTTGCAAGCTCTACACCCAAACTCAGACAACTCCAACTCCAGCCTCCACTCGCAGCCTTTTATTGAATGAAAACAGTTACACAACCGCCCATTGTAAACCCCATATGTTGTGTGGTAAAAGCTAAGGCACTGTGTGTGTGTGTGTGTGTGTGTGTGTGTGTGTGTGTGTGTGTGTGTGAGTGAGAGAGAGAGAGTGTATGTGTGTCTGTATACGTGACTTCCTGCTTACAAACGTTTTAACCGCATCTCTAGTCATAAAAGGGTCATCTCCCCTCAACCTCGTATATGGCTTAACCTCTCTAACAGTCCACCATTTACATGGTGAGCCCATAAAGGGCAGGAAGTGAACACTCCTTACCAAATAAGGAAACCAGAATCTTACATAGATTGTGCCTGCAGTTGAAAACTATAGCTAGTAACATCCCCAACATCCTACATGTGGGGGAGGAACAGAAAATATCTGAACATACAGTTCAAGACAAGGTCCAAGCACAATAATGACAACTTTTAACAAAATCACTCCAACACACACTCCCCTAGCCTGGCACATTGGTTTTCTCCAGGAGCTCATAAGCAGGTGATTGAGCTGCTTTTACTCTTTACAAAGTGAGTACTGTTAACACTTCTCTTTTTACATATACAACTAATTTAGGTTACAGACAAATGATTAAATGTGAACAGCTCTAACACAGGTTCTTTTCCTGACACAGGTAGGATGGCCAGTCCCCCTGTCTCTTCACCTTTAACGAGTCACTTAATTAACAACCCAAAAAGCCTAATAAAGAATCACAATCAACCAGTGTGTGTTTTTCTTCATTACGGTTTTTAAATACAAATCAGTCAGTCAATTAATAAAAATACAAGTAAGGGTAATGGAACCCCTGGTCTCCATTACACACATAAATACCATAAAGACACTAAGTCGTAGAGCTCTGAACTCCTTGCTTCTATGATATTTACACTTCTTCTTGGCCTTCTCCTTCACTCTGAGTCACTCCAGGATAAACGCATCAGCTCAGACATACAATAATTAAAATATGTGTAGGTGACCGTTTGGCAGAAGACGATGTCGAGGCGGTACTGCAGTGACACGTCCGTGGCTATCGTCGGGGCGGTGTCCTGCATCAGAAGGAAGTCAATAGACTTCTTGGCTTTGTTGCTCATCATGGCGCTGTAGTCCGTGGGCGTGGCCTGCAAAAAGTGTAAATAAACCATCAGAGACCAAACACAAATATGCCTTCCAACCACTAGTTTAGACAACATCTTGCAAAGAGTGTGTATTTCAGAGTGCAGTTGTTTTTAAATTTGACAGAAACAGAAATAAAGACGGAAGAGAAGGACAACAGGGAAAGCAGAAGCACCGACACACTGAAATCTTTTAGGGTCAAGCTCCAGAACTAGCCACAAATCCTGCTGGAAAGAACCTAAAAATACTTAAAAATACTTGCAGAGATCGAATGGAGCCGTTAACTCAAAAGCCTGGTGTCAGGCATGTTCTTTAATAAATAAGAAACGAGCTGATATGTTACAGACCCCAGTCTTTACGTAAAGAAAAAGCTGACATTTAGAGCGGTCTCGCAGCAGATTTTAAAACAGTGACACTGATTTGTGGGGTTTTTGGGCACAAATTTGAACCTTTTTGTTTTATCCATGTCCTTGAACACAGCTCGTGACTTGGGCGCTTTCATATGTACCGATTCATTTAGGTTTGTGCACTGAGGCCAGATTTAGGTATTAAAAACGAGTCAGTCATAACACTTCTTACATTAGTTAAAAAGCTGAGCTTACACTAAACCAACATTTAAATTTCCCCTTGTGGGACTAATAAAGGTATATCATATCATATCATATCATATCATTACTAAAGTATTGCTGCAACATTGTAAAGACAAAGATGACACACAGACCAGACATAAAACACTGAACACTTTTTAAAGACGAGTCATTTAAGAGTATTTTCTCATAGAATAAAGTCGGCTGATATGGTGAAGGAAAAATCTGCTCACGAATCCTCCAACTTCTTAAAAGTAAGGAGTGACCTGAGCTGGAAATCAACATGAGAGGGATGACTCAAGAAGAAGAAGAAGCAACAAGAAAAGAAAAACAGAGTTCAGAGTGTAGTTAAGATATCAAGCTGTATCCACAATGTGTGCCAAGAAACTAAGCTTGTCTGTTGTCATGCTAAAGAAATAAAAAATCTGGAATCAGAAAACAGCCAATAACTGCTGATCAACTCACCCACTCCTCTTCGTGCCAGTCCACGTGCAGTGACGACTGGCTGTTGTGACCGCTGTACTTTGCTCTCAGCGTATCCTGGTCATTGCGGAGCACTACTTGTTCAGACTCAGCGGAAGGAGAAGCTTTGGTTGCGATGTACTCGTACTGCGTTCAGGGCCTAAATAGCTGAAGCTAGCAGCTTGCAGCCGCACACTGCCACCAGCTGACGGGTCTGAAAGGAAGAGGGTATGAATGAAATATGAAGCGTCCCCACGTAACGTCAAACACTTTTAGTACCTTGTCAACCAGACTGGCGAGCGTCCACTCCAGTCCGCTGGCCGATTGGTCTTTGGCAGCTTGAGACAGCCTCTCTGCGTAATAGCTGACCTGAGTCTTCAGCGTGTTGACGTAGGCGATGATCTCTTTGGCTCGGACAGTGTCCTGGGGTATGTGGATGATGACTGAGCTGGAGAGGGCACTACTGCAGGGAACAAAGACACACCGACACATCTGTATCCGAGCTGGGACTGAGGACACTCACCAGCCACTTTATTAGGTACATGTGTTCAAAAGCTTGTGGCAGCAATTTAGTGCATTTAGTCAAATAAAGACAATAGAGTGGCCTGCAGGTGTATATTTTTGTAATGTTTCTGTCTTATGCCTGAAATATGCTTCAGCAGGAAATATACGCTGTAACTGGAAACAACAGCATGATGGACCGGTTTAGTGTTAAGAGGTGTTACATCTGAAGTTAGAACGTAAATTTCCTGCAGAAATCTAAATCAAGCTTCAGAGGTACTGTTCCAAAAATATAGGGAGGGACGTTACCCACCAGATGTAAAAACAAACACTGTCTGCATGCACATGCCTGCTCTCAATGAGCCTAATCGTGGCTGCAAGTCACCGGGCCGTTTAACCTGCAGTTAATTGCAAAGGTAAGAAGTACATGGAAATACTGTTAAATGCTGTTGCTGAGGACGTGAATTTAAATTGTTACTCAATGCTGATACTTTATGTAGCTTTCTTACAGTATTTTCCAGATTCCGGTAATAAACAGAGTCAGATTTAGGGAGACTAGTCTTCTTCTTCTGGCATTTAAGGCTGAACGGGGAGTTGTGGTATAAAAACGTATAGTTTTGTAAAGTTGGCACAGTTGCTCAAATTAGCCAAGCATGATCGACCTTTTTAATCCCCAACCTGCTGGCAGAAATGTCCACCTATTAAAAAACACATATCTCTCTTCAGAACTATGACGCCTAAATAAAAAAACCTTAGTTTATATGGTGAAAAATTATTTGAGAGAATCTTGAAGAGCTGCTGCTCCTCCACATCGAAAGGAGCCAGATGAGGTGGTTCGGGCAACTGACAAGGATGCCCCCTGGATACCTCCTGGGCGAGGTTTTCCGGGCAGACCCAGGACACGCTGGAGAGATTATATCTCTCGGCTGGCCTGGGAACGCCTTGGTGTTCCCCCGGATAAGCTGGAGGAGGTGGCTGGGGAGAGAGAGGTCTGGGCTTCTCTGCTTGGGCTGCTGCCCCCGCGACCCGGCTCCGGATAAAGTGGAAGAAAATGGATGGATGAATGAATCTTGAAAATGAACAAGTCTTCCAGTACAGAGTAAAATGTGAGAGTGAAAATATTGCGTGTACTTAAAACCCCTGGAGGGTCTTGGGTCGATTTGTGGCTATTTTCAAATTTTGATTACATGCCATTTGCACAGTGTTGAATGGACTATAGCCAAATTCTCCAAAAAAAAAGTTTGATATGATTTTATTTCAAAATTCAAGTCTGACTTCCTTCAATTAGCTTCAGTGGCTAAGCTACAGACAAACTTACACTATTGTGCTTAGTGGTCGATTTGTGCCCCATTGAAACCCATTATAAACGCTATTTTTCACTGCAAATTAATTACGGTCAAAGGGATCGTTGATGTTTAGCGTTCATTTTCATTTTGCAGGACGGGCCTTAGAGTTGTAATTTTTTTATTTGTCCACCAGGTGGCGCCCTTGCTCCACATTTGACCCCGGGCTGGAAAACAGCGGGCTGCTTAGATAGACCTGCGGGAAATGAAGCCTCATTTCCGGCGTGCAGCAGCGGCTTCGCCCGCTGATCGGGCGGGACAATTTTTTGGTCCCTAGGACCGTGAGAGGGTGCTTTTTTTTTTTTTTTAGTCAACACGAAATGACGTATTTGTTGTCACGTGGTATCGGGCGTGTGTGCTGGAAAAACGGGTCCCCGGTGATCGTGCCCCGGTATTCACACATGATGGTCTGGTCCTTTTGTTAGGCCTCAGTGTACTCCACCCTTGCCACGTCAGAAGCGCGAAACTAGTAACTGAAAGATTCAGCAACGTAGCGCGTGTAAACTACTGACAGGCCAACGTACAGGCCTCATTTAGCACCGCAGTATGTTAAAAAAGATTTAAAACATCTGTTATATAAGTTAGGTAACTACAAAGGTGACTGAGTATGGTAATGCTGTGTGAGAGGGTGAACCCAAGATCTGTGTTTGACTCTGTTAATTAATGGATGAATATTGCTCAGTCGTTCGTGTTTGTTTTTTGTTTTGTTTTTTAACTTTATGCTAATATAGCTAACAATGAGTCGGGCAGCACATGTGCATTTTTTTCCAAACCACACTATTCCAGCCTAGTTTTTTGTCACTGTGAACAATGTTACCCATGTTTGTTGTTGAAAATACCCTAGTTTAGAAGAGAGTTTAATTATTTACTTTAAGTTAAGAGAAAAAACTTTTAGTGTTCTTGGAAAGTAATATTGTTAATTTTTATTCTGACCTCGTTCATCAGAGATTAACTTTTGCCCTTTGGACCAAATCTGAAGTGTCTCCTTTTTCAGAGACACTGACACAGCATGAATTTGGCCTATATCTCCTTTACTTTAAAACAGCAAACACACTGTACAACATTTGAAAAGCTTTTGCTTTAATATCTATGCATATCTACACAATGCCTGGTTTATTATTGTTGAAGCATTGTCAGCATGCACTTCACAGAGGCTAGAGCTCAAAGGACCTGCACCATACACAGGGTCCTAAAGGGCAAGGCCTCATTGGTAGCAACAAGAGCAACATTACTATTTATTCACTTAGCTGATTTAAATATACATTTTGTACTTCTGGCAACACTTCCAGCCATGTTTAGATCACTCCCATATCGACTTGCATTTGCTCATCTACATGTAGGGTGACTCTCCAGCTTTAGTTTTAGTTTGCGTCTCCACAAAATGTCATGTGATGGGACAGTTGCAGACACCAAAGTACAGGTTGTGTTTGCCAGATTTCACAGTATACACAGATGCACAGTTTTACCACAGAACATACCTTAATATGGTGTGTCTAATTCAGACATATAGATCTTCTTTCAGCTGTTTTCTTATCAACAAGACAGGTAGTTCTGCATATTTTATTTATTTATTTATTTGTTTTCCAGATGCCCTTCCTGACCCAAAGAGACTTGTGTCTGCTCCTGGAATCAAACCAGGGATCTTTCACTTATTAAATGTATTTGTATACATATATGTACAGTATTTGTATAGCGCTTTTCTAGTCCCTAAGGACCCCAAAGCGCTTCACATCCAGTCATCCACCCATTCACACACTGGTGATGGCAAGCTACATTGTAGCCACAGCCACCCTGGGGCTCACTGACAGAGGCGAGGCTGCCGGACACTGGGCCCTCTGACCACCACCAGTAGGCAACGGGTGAAGCGTCTTGCCCAAGGACACAACGACCGAGACTGTCCAAGCCGGGGCTCGAACCGTCAACCTTCCGATTACAAGGCGAACTCCCAACTCTTGAGCCACAATATTAGAAAAATGAGTAAACCACTATTCAATGGAGCCACTTTGTGAGCTACTTCCTGACAAATAGATATAAAAATTAAAAAAGAAAGCACACATTCACACAACCAAAAACAACCAACAACATAAAAACAAGGAAAAAAGGAAGAAATACAGGAAATCAGAGCACCATTAGCCAGCAAAGCCTGCGGGGTAAAAGCAAAAGATAAAATCAAGTGAATTGAATTGAACTGACAGACAGAGGCGGAGAACGAGAAAGAGAGAGCGACAGAGTGAACGAGTGAGAGGAAGCAGCTTATCATCAAGCGACGGATCAAAGAGGATTACATGTCTAAATGGAGCTTAGGTCTTCTTTCGAGAGTTGCAGGGTGTGAGAAAACGTACGGTGGTATGGAGAAGAAAGATTGCAAAGTTGTGAGGTAATTAACATTTTTAGACTACAGATTCATCAACTAGATTCATTCATTTGAATGATTCGTATGATATTGATGAAATAGATGTCCAAGAACTGCTGCTGCTAGAAAACTACTGTAATTAAATCCTACCTATATCACTTTAGACTGCTTCACCTTTCTTTAGGCAATAAACTAAAAAATTAAGCAGACTTTTTCCCAAAAGCACCCATGCTTTTACTGTTTGTTTACTAATAAATTATCAGATATATATATTTATTTATAGTTAGCAGTGGTGGTGGAAATGCTTGGAGTGTTTTGATACAGCTGCAATAAAGCATCTGCCGAGGTTTGGGTTCCTCTGAAGTGAAACATCTTATGTGCCATTTACTTGTTGTTGTTGTTGTTGCAGCACCTCAAAGTTGCACCACAGGCCAAAGAGCAATGAGAGCGGCTCCTGCTGGTTTAGCAGAAAACAACCGAGTGACTTCCTGTTACATCACAAAAATGAAATTTGAGCTGAAGAAACAGATAGAGGAGGGCAGCTGTAAGAAGGTACAAACATAAGGAAGCTTGAAGGCGGGCGCAGTCAATCGAAGCAGTCTGTACTTGCATGTGGGTTGGTTTGTACTGTGTGAATTGTGAATAGCTAAGCAGCTGCTGTGGGCTGAAAAGTGTTTTTTTTAGGTTATGAAATAGCACACTTCTGCCCCGACACAACTTCCCCTCTGGGTTCAAAGGTTGATGAATCCAGTGAATGCTAAACAAGGTTGAATTTTGACGTGAAAGGTAAGATGTGGAGTCAATTTAATGTAGTTTTATGCTTATTTTATTGGCTGTATTGACAGAGGCAAGCTGCCAAAGTCTTAAAAACCAGTTTCTCAGATTTTACTACTTTATTTTTCTCATTTACTGCTGCTGCTGTTGTAGTAGATGTAACTATGCACTTACTAGTGTTTACAGTCACATTGTAATATGATTGTATGACAGCACAGTGTGCTCCTATTTATATTTCTGCCATCACTTACATTGTAAATAGCAGATCCAGTTCTTCAGCTGGGATCATATCTGTGATCCAAAACCTGGAGTATAATGAGTATAATGACACTGCAGCATTGAGATGGTGTGTGTGTGTGTGTGTGTGTGTGTGTGTTTGAGTTTCAATCTTTACATGTATATTTCTGCTGTTATTTATTTATTTTTTTGTTGGAGGTGAACCTGAATTCATCATTTGTTCCACTAGGAACACCTTGATTCTGTTCTAGCTTTCCTTAAGCTGCACCTCAAAAAGCTCAAAGGTTACACTCCCTTTAGTCAATGAATGACTGCCAGGACATCATCGGTACTTTTTTTTGGTTTGTTTGTTTGTTTATACAACAGAAAAAGAGAATCCAACATTAACCTAGCACCCTCTTTTTTTTCTCGTGGAAACAGATGGAGTCTGTGTCTTTCCCACCGCTGTCCAGGGTTGCCGTTTGTGGTGGCACTCATGGAAATGAGATGACAGGGGTTTACATGGTGAGACATTTGCAGAAAGAGAAGATAGATAAAATTGGATCTGTTTCTGTCTCCACTGTCCTGACAAACCCACGGGCTGTGGAGATTTGCAGGAGATACGTAGAAACCGACCTTAACCGCTGTTTCACAGAAGCCTTGCTAAAGTAAGTTCAGAAACGAAACTGATGCCAAAGCTTTATGTAGGTAATGAAGTTTTAAAGGTTTTGGCTAACTGCGCTACACTGTGAGAGCAAAGTAAAACTTTTCAAATCTGCCATGTGTGAGAGACGTCTTTGTTTTATTTTCCCGATTCTAGTTCCCCTGTAACAGATTCATCACCCTATGAACTGAGGCGAGCTCAGGAGCTGAACGCTCAAATTGGGCCCAAAGGAAGCAAAGAGGCCATGGACCTGATCATAGACATCCACAACACCACTTCCAACATGGGCCTCTGCTTCATCTTTTACTCCATAGACTGGTTCACCCTGCACATTCTCAAGTACCTACAGGTACAAGAGTACTACAAACAGATATTTCGAGTCATGCACTTGGAATTTGCACCTATAATGTTTCTGATAAAGAAAATATGCATAAACTGTGAACTACTAGAGGTCTCATATCTTCAAGTTCAAATAACTTAAATTTTGCTAAAAGTCAGGTTAATCTTCGCAGTGATGGTATGGTGAGATAGCAGCAGCTGTTTTCAAAAGCAAGAATGCACAAGGCAAGGTGGATCCATGCCTTTATGTTGTTTGAACCAAAGTCTGACCCTACTATCAATATGTTGCATCAGAAATCAAGACTCATCAGACCAGACAACATTTTTTTAAATCTTCTGTTGTGCAATTTTGGTAAACCCATATGAATTGTAGCCGCAGTTTTCCAGTCTTAGCTGATGGCAGCAGAAGACCACACTGCAGAGATGCTGTTCTGCATACCTTGGTTGTAACACATAGTTATTTGGGTAACTGTAGCCATCTTGTCAAATTGAAGAAGTCTGGTTATTCTCTGCTGACCTCTAGCATCAACAAGACATTTCCATCCAGTAAAATACTGCTCACTGGATATTTTCTCTCATTCAGGCCATTCTCTGTAAACCTTAGAGATGACTGTATGAGAAATTCTCACTAGATCAGCAGTTTCTGAAATATTCAGATAAGCCTGTCTGGCGCCAACAACCATAATATATTCAAAGTCATTACCCTATTCTGATGCTCAATTTGAACTTGACATCTCTACGTGCCTAAATGTGTATTGTTGCCATGTGTTATCATGTCATTAATAGCACAGACAATAACAGATACAAATACAATCCTGTCAGTAATCCTCCCAAACACCAAAGTTAACCCCATTAAGCTGTATAATGTGTTGTCTTCAAGCACCAATTTTAACTAAACTGTCTGAGGAATATATCTTAGTCTTTGTTTTAATGTTTCTACTGGGTAGTAGTATTTTCCAATCAAAAAAATTAAAAGTATGTCTGTGTTGCTTGTACATCACTCATGCAATTATGTTCTTAACTCAATAAAATCAGGTTATAAAGCTATAATCAAAATCCGGGATAAACATGTAGTTTATTTTAAAGCTCAGCCTATCGTACCTAAGCACAGTGTGCAGTCGACAGTAAACATATTTGATTTTCAGAGTAAAATGGCTTCTGTGGAAGTTAGAGCAATCCAGCTGGACATACCGATCGCTGAGGCTTATTCTTTAGAATCGGTCGGCAAGCATGGCTTTGGTAAGTGTGTCTGTGTGCATCTTTTGCAAAGCTGAGCTTATTAAATATTTAGATGATTGTTCCCCTTGTTCTTTGCAGCAATAGAGGCCGGCCCACAGCCCAATGGTGTGGTCAGAGCAGATATCCATAACATGGTGAAAGAGGCAGTGGATCATATATTCAGTTGGCTTCAGGAATTTAATTCTGGTAAGATGCTACCGCTTTTAAAATGCCCCTTCTTATAAGCTTTGGTTGAAATATTTATTTAAATAATTTTGTAGTCTGCAGTTGTTCAGTTAGCTGCATTTTTTTACAATTGCCATGGCAATATCTTCAGCTGTGGCCAAGCTTTTAATTGCTGCTCCAGCTTTAGTTTTAGTTTGCGTCTCCACAAAATGTCATGTGATGGGACAGTTGCAGACACCAAAGTACAGGTTGTGTTTGCCAGATTTCACAGTATACACAGATGCACAGTTTTACCACAGAACATACCTTAATATGGTGTGTCTAATTCAGACATATAGATCTTCTTTCAGCTGTTTTCTTATCAACAAGACAGGTAGTTCTGCATATTTTATTTATTTATTTATTTGTTTTCCAGATGCCCTTCCTGACCCAAAGAGACTTGTGTCTGCTCCTGGAATCAAACCAGGGATCTTTCACTTATTAAATGTATTTGTATACATATATGTACAGTATTTGTATAGCGCTTTTCTAGTCCCTAAGGACCCCAAAGCGCTTCACATCCAGTCATCCACCCATTCACACACTGGTGATGGCAAGCTACATTGTAGCCACAGCCACCCTGGGGCGCACTGACAGAGGCGAGGCTGCCGGACACTGGGCCCTCTGACCACCACCAGTAGGCAACGGGTGAAGCGTCTTGCCCAAGGACACAACGACCGAGACTGTCCAAGCCGGGGCTCGAACCGTCAACCTTCCGATTACAAGGCGAACTCCCAACTCTTGAGCCACAATATTAGAAAAATGAGTAAACCACTATTCAATGGAGCCACTTTGTGAGCTACTTCCTGACAAATAGATATAAAAATTAAAAAAGAAAGCACACATTCACACAACCAAAAACAACCAACAACATAAAAACAAGGAAAAAAGGAAGAAATATCTTCATAAATACAGGAAATCAGAGCACCATTAGCCAGCAAAGCCTGCGGGGTAAAAGCAAAAGATAAAATCAAGTGAATTGAATTGAACTGACAGACAGAGGCGGAGAACGAGAAAGAGAGAACGACAGAGTGAACGAGTGAGAGGAAGCAGCTTATCATCAAGCGACGGATCAAAGAGGATTACATGTCTAAATGGAGCTTAGGTCTTCTTTCGAGAGTTGCAGGGTGTGAGAAAACGTACGGTGGTATGGAGAAGAAAGATTGCAAAGTTGTGAGGTAATTAACATTTTTAGACTACAGATTCATCAACTAGATTCATTCATTTGAATGATTCGTATGATATTGATGAAATAGATGTCCAAGAACTGCTGCTGCTAGAAAACTACTGTAATTAAATCCTACCTATATCACTTTAGACTGCTTCACCTTTCTTTAGGCAATAAACTAAAAAATTAAGCAGACTTTTTCCCAAAAGCACCCATGCTTTTACTGTTTGTTTACTAATAAATTATCAGATATATATATTTATTTATAGTTAGCAGTGGTGGTGGAAATGCTTGGAGTGTTTTGATACAGCTGCAATAAAGCATCTGCCGAGGTTTGGGTTCCTCTGAAGTGAAACATCTTATGTGCCATTTACTTGTTGTTGTTGTTGTTGCAGCACCTCAAAGTTGCACCACAGGCCAAAGAGCAATGAGAGCGGCTCCTGCTGGTTTAGCAGAAAACAACCGAGTGACTTCCTGTTACATCACAAAAATGAAATTTGAGCTGAAGAAACAGATAGAGGAGGGCAGCTGTAAGAAGGTACAAACATAAGGAAGCTTGAAGGCGGGCGCAGTCAATCGAAGCAGTCTGTACTTGCATGTGGGTTGGTTTGTACTGTGTGAATTGTGAATAGCTAAGCAGCTGCTGTGGGCTGAAAAGTGTTTTTTTTAGGTTATGAAATAGCACACTTCTGCCCCGACACAACTTCCCCTCTGGGTTCAAAGGTTGATGAATCCAGTGAATGCTAAACAAGGTTGAATTTTGACGTGAAAGGTAAGATGTGGAGTCAATTTAATGTAGTTTTATGCTTATTTTATTGGCTGTATTGACAGAGGCAAGCTGCCAAAGTCTTAAAAACCAGTTTCTCAGATTTTACTACTTTATTTTTCTCATTTACTGCTGCTGCTGTTGTAGTAGATGTAACTATGCACTTACTAGTGCTTACAGTCACATTGTAATATGATTGTATGACAGCACAGTGTGCTCCTATTTATATTTCTGCCATCACTTACATTGTAAATAGCAGATCCAGTTCTTCAGCTGGGATCATATCTGTGATCCAAAACCTGGAGTATAATGAGTATAATGACACTGCAGCATTGAGATGGTGTGTGTGTGTGTGTGTGTTTGAGTTTCAATCTTTACATGTATATTTCTGCTGTTATTTATTTATTTTTTTGTTGGAGGTGAACCTGAATTCATCATTTGTTCCACTAGGAACACCTTGATTCTGTTCTAGCTTTCCTTAAGCTGCACCTCAAAAAGCTCAAAGGTTACACTCCCTTTAGTCAATGAATGACTGCCAGGACATCATCGGTACTTTTTTTTGGTTTGTTTGTTTGTTTATACAACAGAAAAAGAGAATCCAACATTAACCTAGCACCCTCTTTTTTTTCTCGTGGAAACAGATGGAGTCTGTGTCTTTCCCACCGCTGTCCAGGGTTGCCGTTTGTGGTGGCACTCATGGAAATGAGATGACAGGGGTTTACATGGTGAGACATTTGCAGAAAGAGAAGATAGATAAAATTGGATCTGTTTCTGTCTCCACTGTCCTGACAAACCCACGGGCTGTGGAGATTTGCAGGAGATACGTAGAAACCGACCTTAACCGCTGTTTCACAGAAGCCTTGCTAAAGTAAGTTCAGAAACGAAACTGATGCCAAAGCTTTATGTAGGTAATGAAGTTTTAAAGGTTTTGGCTAACTGCGCTACACTGTGAGAGCAAAGTAAAACTTTTCAAATCTGCCATGTGTGAGAGACGTCTTTGTTTTATTTTCCCGATTCTAGTTCCCCTGTAACAGATTCATCACCCTATGAACTGAGGCGAGCTCAGGAGCTGAACGCTCAAATTGGGCCCAAAGGAAGCAAAGAGGCCATGGACCTGATCATAGACATCCACAACACCACTTCCAACATGGGCCTCTGCTTCATCTTTTACTCCATAGACTGGTTCACCCTGCACATTCTCAAGTACCTACAGGTACAAGAGTACTACAAACAGATATTTCGAGTCATGCACTTGGAATTTGCACCTATAATGTTTCTGATAAAGAAAATATGCATAAACTGTGAACTACTAGAGGTCTCATATCTTCAAGTTCAAATAACTTAAATTTTGCTAAAAGTCAGGTTAATCTTCGCAGTGATGGTATGGTGAGATAGCAGCAGCTGTTTTCAAAAGCAAGAATGCACAAGGCAAGGTGGATCCATGCCTTTATGTTGTTTGAACCAAAGTCTGACCCTACTATCAATATGTTGCATCAGAAATCAAGACTCATCAGACCAGACAACATTTTTTTAAATCTTCTGTTGTGCAATTTTGGTAAACCCATATGAATTGTAGCCGCAGTTTTCCAGTCTTAGCTGATGGCAGCAGAAGACCACACTGCAGAGATGCTGTTCTGCATACCTTGGTTGTAACACATAGTTATTTGGGTAACTGTAGCCATCTTGTCAAATTGAAGAAGTCTGGTTATTCTCTGCTGACCTCTAGCATCAACAAGACATTTCCATCCAGTAAAATACTGCTCACTGGATATTTTCTCTCATTCAGGCCATTCTCTGTAAACCTTAGAGATGACTGTATGAGAAATTCTCACTAGATCAGCAGTTTCTGAAATATTCAGATAAGCCTGTCTGGTGCCAACAACCATAATATATTCAAAGTCATTACCCTATTCTGATGCTCAATTTGAACTTGACATCTCTACGTGCCTAAATGTGTATTGTTGCCATGTGTTATCATGTCATTAATAGCACAGACAATAACAGATACAAATACAATCCTGTCAGTAATCCTCCCAAACACCAAAGTTAACCCCATTAAGCTGTATAATGTGTTGTCTTCAAGCACCAATTTTAACTAAACTGTCTGAGGAATTTTTCTTAGTCTTTGTTTTAATGTTTCTACTGGGTAGTAGTATTTTCCAATCAAAAAAATTAAAAGTATGTCTGTGTTGCTTGTACATCACTCATGCAATTATGTTCTTAACTCAATAAAATCAGGTTATAAAGCTATAATCAAAATCCGGGATAAACATGTAGTTTATTTTAAAGCTCAGCCTATCGTACCTAAGCACAGTGTGCAGTCGACAGTAAACATATTTGATTTTCAGAGTAAAATGGCTTCTGTGGAAGTTAGAGCAATCCAGCTGGACATACCGATCGCTGAGGCTTATTCTTTAGAATCGGTCGGCAAGCATGGCTTTGGTAAGTGTGTCTGTGTGCATCTTTTGCAAAGCTGAGCTTATTAAATATTTAGATGATTGTTCCCCTTGTTCTTTGCAGCAATAGAGGCCGGCCCACAGCCCAATGGTGTGGTCAGAGCAGATATCCATAACATGGTGAAAGAGGCAGTGGATCATATATTCAGTTGGCTTCAGGAATTTAATTCTGGTAAGATGCTACCGCTTTTAAAATGCCCCTTCTTATAAGCTTTGGTTGAAATATTTATTTAAATAATTTTGTAGTCTGCAGTTGTTCAGTTAGCTGCATTTTTTTACAATTGCCATGGCAATATCTTCAGCTGTGGCCAAGCTTTTAATTGCTGCTCCAGCTTTAGTTTTAGTTTGCGTCTCCACAAAATGTCATGTGATGGGACAGTTGCAGACACCAAAGTACAGGTTGTGTTTGCCAGATTTCACAGTATACACAGATGCACAGTTTTACCACAGAACATACCTTAATATGGTGTGTCTAATTCAGACATATAGATCTTCTTTCAGCTGTTTTCTTATCAACAAGACAGGTAGTTCTGCATATTTTATTTATTTATTTATTTGTTTTCCAGATGCCCTTCCTGACCCAAAGAGACTTGTGTCTGCTCCTGGAATCAAACCAGGGATCTTTCACTTATTAAATGTATTTGTATACATATATGTACAGTATTTGTATAGCGCTTTTCTAGTCCCTAAGGACCCCAAAGCGCTTCACATCCAGTCATCCACCCATTCACACACTGGTGATGGCAAGCTACATTGTAGCCACAGCCACCCTGGGGCGCACTGACAGAGGCGAGGCTGCCGGACACTGGGCCCTCTGACCACCACCAGTAGGCAACGGGTGAAGCGTCTTGCCCAAGGACACAACGACCGAGACTGTCCAAGCCGGGGCTCGAACCGTCAACCTTCCGATTACAAGGCGAACTCCCAACTCTTGAGCCACAATATTAGAAAAATGAGTAAACCACTATTCAATGGAGCCACTTTGTGAGCTACTTCCTGACAAATAGATATAAAAATTAAAAAAGAAAGCACACATTCACACAACCAAAAACAACCAACAACATAAAAACAAGGAAAAAAGGAAGAAATACAGGAAATCAGAGCACCATTAGCCAGCAAAGCCTGCGGGGTAAAAGCAAAAGATAAAATCAAGTGAATTGAATTGAACTGACAGACAGAGGCGGAGAACGAGAAAGAGAGAGCGACAGAGTGAACGAGTGAGAGGAAGCAGCTTATCATCAAGCGACGGATCAAAGAGGATTACATCTCTAAATGGAGCTTAGGTCTTCTTTCGAGAGTTGCAGGGTGTGAGAAAACGTACGGTGGTATGGAGAAGAAAGATTGCAAAGTTGTGAGGTAATTAACATTTTTAGACTACAGATTCATCAACTAGATTCATTCATTTGAATGATTCGTATGATATTGATGAAATAGATGTCCAAGAACTGCTGCTGCTAGAAAACTACTGTAATTAAATCCTACCTATATCACTTTAGACTGCTTCACCTTTCTTTAGGCAATAAACTAAAAAATTAAGCAGACTTTTTCCCAAAAGCACCCATGCTTTTACTGTTTGTTTACTAATAAATTATCAGATATATATATTTATTTATAGTTAGCAGTGGTGGTGGAAATGCTTGGAGTGTTTTGATACAGCTGCAATAAAGCATCTGCCGAGGTTTGGGTTCCTCTGAAGTGAAACATCTTATGTGCCATTTACTTGTTGTTGTTGTTGTTGCAGCACCTCAAAGTTGCACCACAGGCCAAAGAGCAATGAGAGCGGCTCCTGCTGGTTTAGCAGAAAACAACCGAGTGACTTCCTGTTACATCACAAAAATGAAATTTGAGCTGAAGAAACAGATAGAGGAGGGCAGCTGTAAGAAGGTACAAACATAAGGAAGCTTGAAGGCGGGCGCAGTCAATCGAAGCAGTCTGTACTTGCATGTGGGTTGGTTTGTACTGTGTGAATTGTGAATAGCTAAGCAGCTGCTGTGGGCTGAAAAGTGTTTTTTTTAGGTTATGAAATAGCACACTTCTGCCCCGACACAACTTCCCCTCTGGGTTCAAAGGTTGATGAATCCAGTGAATGCTAAACAAGGTTGAATTTTGACGTGAAAGGTAAGATGTGGAGTCAATTTAATGTAGTTTTATGCTTATTTTATTGGCTGTATTGACAGAGGCAAGCTGCCAAAGTCTTAAAAACCAGTTTCTCAGATTTTACTACTTTATTTTTCTCATTTACTGCTGCTGCTGTTGTAGTAGATGTAACTATGCACTTACTAGTGCTTACAGTCACATTGTAATATGATTGTATGACAGCACAGTGTGCTCCTATTTATATTTCTGCCATCACTTACATTGTAAATAGCAGATCCAGTTCTTCAGCTGGGATCATATCTGTGATCCAAAACCTGGAGTATAATGAGTATAATGACACTGCAGCATTGAGATGGCATAAATATCATAAAGAGTAGGTGTGGCCTTGTGCTATATCCCCACTTACTATAGCAACAGATGCCAGGATCTCTAAAACTAATATAGATAATGATGTGAAATAGTCACTTTTAATATTTATTTTTGATAAGAATTGAAATGCAAAGTATGTATTTAATATTTTAATGTACAGTTGAACAGAAAGTTATAAAAGGGTTCATCTGAGGGCAGTATCTGACTTTCCCTCAATAAAATGGGGCCTCTATCAGCAGATGTGGGATCCCTTGTGGTTGCCAGTGTGGACATTGGACGAGTGAGCAGTGTTAGGAAAGGTGGTTTCAAAGGACCGCCGCCTAAAACCTTTCTGGTTGACAGAGTGTTTATTTCAGGTTTCTCGATAGCAAGATTTGTTTCATCAGCTCTATTTGTACTTCTGAACTCTTAAAATAGTATTCCTGGTGAAAAGGAAACAAAGGTGGTAAGGCCTGTTAGCTTAAAAGGTGACCAAAGTATAAACAACAAACTGCCTCAGGGAAGATTTATAAATGGTTCAGTGTCCCAACTTCTGTTCTCTTAAACAAGCCAGAGCAAGGGAAGTAAAACTGTAGTTTCCTATGAACTGAGTGTTGTCACCTATTTATCACTTATGCTGCTAAATATTTTATTTTTTTTATTATTATAAACTGATTTACCTATAAATGGTAAAGGAGAGAGCCATCAATTGGAAAACTGTCTTTTGGAGAGTTGCCTCTCCAGCGCACCTATTGTCTGCTTTCCCCCCCAAAGCAGTAAAACTGGATTCATGGTGGTTCATTCTTCTTAAAGGGGTAGCTGCATATTCCTGAAGTTTGTTTTACACTGTAAGAATTAAGTGTTTGCCCTAATTTTATGAGAAGTGTATTTTGCATACAATCATAAATGAGTTAGATTTGTTGGACCTTCTGACTCTGATCTCCTGGAGGGTGGTTATTTTTTTGTTGGAGGTGAACCTGAATTCATCATTTGTTCCACTAGGAACACCTTGATTCTGTTCTAGCTTTCCTTAAGCTGCACCTCAAAAAGCTCAAAGGTTACACTCCCTTTAGTCAATGAATGACTGCCAGGACATCATCGGTACTTTTTTTTGGTTTGTTTGTTTGTTTATACAACAGAAAAAGAGAATCCAACATTAACCTAGCACCCTCTTTTTTTTCTCGTGGAAACAGATGGAGTCTGTGTCTTTCCCACCGCTGTCCAGGGTTGCCGTTTGTGGTGGCACTCATGGAAATGAGATGACAGGGGTTTACATGGTGAGACATTTGCAGAAAGAGAAGATAGATAAAATTGGATCTGTTTCTGTCTCCACTGTCCTGACAAACCCACGGGCTGTGGAGATTTGCAGGAGATACGTAGAAACCGACCTTAACCGCTGTTTCACAGAAGCCTTGCTAAAGTAAGTTCAAAAACGAAACTGATGCCAAAGCTTTATGTAGGTAATGAAGTTTTAAAGGTTTTGGCTAACTGCGCTACACTGTGAGAGCAAAGTAAAACTTTTCAAATCTGCCATGTGTGAGAGACGTCTTTGTTTTATTTTCCCGATTCTAGTTCCCCTGTAACAGATTCATCACCCTATGAACTGAGGCGAGCTCAGGAGCTGAACGCTCAAATTGGGCCCAAAGGAAGCAAAGAGGCCATGGACCTGATCATAGACATCCACAACACCACTTCCAACATGGGCCTCTGCTTCATCTTTTACTCCATAGACTGGTTCACCCTGCACATTCTCAAGTACCTACAGGTACAAGAGTACTACAAACAGATATTTCGAGTCATGCACTTGGAATTTGCACCTATAATGTTTCTGATAAAGAAGATATGCATAAACTGTGAACTACTAGAGGTCTCATATCTTCAAGTTCAAATAACTTAAATTTTGCTAAAAGTCAGGTTAATCTTCGCAGTGATGGTATGGTGAGATAGCAGCAGCTGTTTTCAAAAGCAAGAATGCACAAGGCAAGGTGGATCCATGCCTTTATGTTGTTTGAACCAAAGTCTGACCCTACTATCAATATGTTGCATCAGAAATCAAGACTCATCAGACCAGACAACATTTTTTTAAATCTTCTGTTGTGCAATTTTGGTAAACCCATATGAATTGTAGCCGCAGTTTTCCAGTCTTAGCTGATGGCAGCAGAAGACCACACTGCAGAGATGCTGTTCTGCATACCTTGGTTGTAACACATAGTTATTTGGGTAACTGTAGCCATCTTGTCAAATTGAAGAAGTCTGGTTATTCTCTGCTGACCTCTAGCATCAACAAGACATTTCCATCCAGTAAAATGCTGCTCACTGGATATTTTCTCTCATTCAGGCCATTCTCTGTAAACCTTAGAGATGACTGTATGAGAAATTCTCACTAGATCAGCAGTTTCTGAAATATTCAGATAAGCCTGTCTGGCGCCAACAACCATAATATATTCAAAGTCATTACCCTATTCTGATGCTCAATTTGAACTTGACATCTCTACGTGCCTAAATGTGTATTGTTGCCATGTGTTATCATGTCATTAATAGCACAGACAATAACAGATACAAATACAATCCTGTCAGTAATCCTCCCAAACACCAAAGTTAACCCCATTAAGCTGTATAATGTGTTGTCTTCAAGCACCAATTTTAACTAAACTGTCTGAGGAATTTTTCTTAGTCTTTGTTTTAATGTTTCTACTGGGTAGTAGTATTTTCCAATCAAAAAAATTAAAAGTATGTCTGTGTTGCTTGTACATCACTCATGCAATTATGTTCTTAACTCAATAAAATCAGGTTATAAAGCTATAATCAAAATCCGGGATAAACATGTAGTTTATTTTAAAGCTCAGCCTATCGTACCTAAGCACAGTGTGCAGTCGACAGTAAACATATTTGATTTTCAGAGTAAAATGGCTTCTGTGGAAGTTAGAGCAATCCAGCTGGACATACCGATCGCTGAGGCTTATTCTTTAGAATCGGTCGGCAAGCATGGCTTTGGTAAGTGTGTCTGTGTGCATCTTTTGCAAAGCTGAGCTTATTAAATATTTAGATGATTGTTCCCCTTGTTCTTTGCAGCAATAGAGGCCGGCCCACAGCCCAATGGTGTGGTCAGAGCAGATATCCATAACATGGTGAAAGAGGCAGTGGATCATATATTCAGTTGGCTTCAGGAATTTAATTCTGGTAAGATGCTACCGCTTTTAAAATGCCCCTTCTTATAAGCTTTGGTTGAAATATTTATTTAAATAATTTTGTAGTCTGCAGTTGTTCAGTTAGCTGCATTTTTTTACAATTGCCATGGCAATATCTTCAGCTGTGGCCAAGCTTTTAATTGCTGCATGCAGGAGAGCTATCACGTATCACACAGAGATTCATATAGTCAGCAGATAACATAGTTGAGCAGGCTACACCAGGTCACAAATCTAAATATGAGAATAAACAAGAATGTTTCCCATTACACAAACAAACAAAATAACGAGGTGAAACATATCGGATGCATATGCTTCCCCACATGTGTAATGTACTGTGTAATTAACCAATTAATTATAGAATACATCCTGTGGCTGGAGCTTCACCTCACCTGATGTTTCAATGGGAGCAGGGCCTAAAGTGGCCTCTGCAATTTGCTATATATAAATATTTGGTTAATGGCACATGTTTTTTGTCATTTTGCTGCTGTATGCTACAACAGTTGGTTCAAACAGTCATCACATGAATAAAGTGCAGACTTTTTACTTTTATTGAAGAAGTTTATCAAAAGCATTGCATTAACTTTTGAGGTATTACAGTCGTTTTTCAACACAGTTCCCTCATTTTCAGAGGGGTAGCTTCACTGGAGAAGCTTTAAGTCATCACAAATCAGTAAATCAGACAGTGGGGTTAACCGTGAACAATTATGCAATGGCAAACAACAACATCAGGTGGACCTACAGTGGCAAAATCAAACCATAGCTCTTTGTGAAATGACTCCATTAACTCTGCAACTTTTATCCTCATCAGGAAGCACATTTGAAGGGGGTGAAGTGGAAGCATACACCTTGGTGAAAAGCATAGATTACCCGAGGAATCCAGTTACTGGGGAAATCACTGCTGCCATACACTCCCAGTTACAGGTACAGTACAAGATGGGTGCACGTTTTATAGTCTAAGCTTTCACACTTTTCATTATCTGAGTCTAGGTCACAGTTGCAGCAGTTTTAGAAGCACCTAGGTGCTTCCAAGCTAGCTGAGAGACTTAAAACCTCTCCAGTCTATCCGTCTAGCTTATCCTTATCCTCGGGTCTCCTGCCCATTAGACATGTCCAGTGTCCACAAAATAAATACTGAGTCCTTTGGCAGAATCCCTCACACCCTCAAGTATCCTTGAGAGGTTGTCTAAAGGTTTGGCCTTAAACAAGCCTTCCTAACCTGGTTTCATCTGAACATTTACATTCATGAATTCAAAGACTGTCAAGCAGTAAATGTCGTATTTGCATGTCTTTCTCCAGGATAATGACTTCAAGCTTCTGCAGCGGGGCAATCCGATATTCATGTCATTTTCCGGGGAGACAGTGAAGTATGATGGCGAGGACCTCTACCCTTTCTTTGTCAATGAGTGCGCCTACTACGAGAAGAAGATCGCTTTTCATTTAGCTCGAAAGATAAAGTTGACACTCCCACCCATAAAAGTGACAGGCTGAGAGTGCTAAATTTAAATATCCCAATTTTAAATTATAATAAAGTAGGAAATGAGAATTATTCTGATCATTTGAAATATGCAAATGAACAAACGTGATGTCATGACTGACAAATATAAGGTGTCTAAAACATAACTCCATCCTCCAGTGCAGTACAGGAGCTCTGCTAGTCCCTCTGTTAATATGTAAAATGAAGCTTATTCGAGCTTTATCTGAGTGGTGTGTTGCACAGGCTCTAGAGTTGGAGTCCACGCATTTTATGTTTTTTAAAGCTAAATTTAACGTGCAGAAATCCTTTTTGAATGAATGACTGAATAAATGAACATGAATGAATTTTAACTATAATCTTCTTAGCATTGTGTATTTGATTTGGGTTTACATAAAATAAATGGATCAGCTCAATTATCAGCAGGAATATGCTCATCGGTCAGAGCAACTACATGCTCCAGTGTGTTTATCAAGTACACTTTACAACATTGGTTTGTCCTAACGTTACACTGTGAGTGATGAAATGATCAATGAAAGATGCAAAAGAAATCTATCATATTTATCTACTGTGCTTAAAAAAGACTTTGATGATTTCAGTTGTCTCTGTATACCTTACACACGTTTTTAAATCTTTCAACAGACACTTTATAACTGTGTTAATGAAAATTTGTTATAAATAAAGTTAATTGTATAATACAAGCATGTAGTAAGTGGTTCTTAACACAGTGCACAGCTGCAATTGAGAAGCCTTTGTTTTAAAGTAATGATCAAAAAAGCCCATAAAACAAAGAATTTTACTTTGACCTTGAGCACAGTTCAGATGAAGACCCATTAAGTGGTCACGGTGTACAACTTTGAGTGAAATCTGACTAAAACTCTGGGATGAGAAGTGATTCTTGTCAACTGTGGACGAAACAGATGACCGACACCTCTCAGATCATCAGCAATATCTTAAATATTTCTACAATCAGTTCCAAATGTGCAAACACTTTTTTAACTACTTACACTAAAATCTGACACTGCAGGATTAGCTGTAGGTCCTGTTCTTTGGAGCAAGCTGCCTGCTGACCTGAGATCAATTGGATCTTGAAAAACCCTTCTTTTTCACACTCTATAGGAGTGCATTTTTCTTTTTCAAATTTTCTTTTGTTGTTTTCACAAAATATATCAAATTGCCATTGTTCTTCCTGAAGATGTGTAAGACAAGACAAGACATTGTAAGCTTGTAAGTAAGAACTCATCATCTTTACTCGTCTCCTTTAACCTCCTAAGACCCAAACTCTTTCATGGCATGCATTTTTAATTTCTGTTTGCTGATTGGGATCTGATGAATGTAAAAACAGAATTACCTGATCTTTTTTTTTTTTCTTTTACCTGATTTTTGTTTGAGAAAAATTAGATCCACATAAGAGGTCATTCATTTTAAATTTCGATAGAACAGCAGCAGTATGTCCTCGTAAGTGGATATCAGGCCCTTGTAGAGCAAAATTTAGTATTTTGGTCTAGACAACCCAAAATGTGATGACCACATATGTGAACGCCAGGTCCTAGGAGGTTAAAAGGGATTACATGAAACAAAGATAAAAGTCAGCAAATGCCAAATTTATTAAGACATAATCAGTACAGTGTGCTTCTGGATACATAAAAACATTTACAAAAAGCCAGAGTGTATACACGTCAGACATGTAACAAATCATTCTGACACAAAACATTACAGTTTGTTTTGTTCAGTGCTGACATATTACTCATTTTGGACTTTTGTACACACAAAAATGTGTAAGTGGTCACAGATTCAAGAGGATTTGAACTTTTTGGAAAATTTGATTGTTATTTTAAAAAGTCACACTGAAACGCTGACATACTGTATCAACAGTAAACATCTGAAAGCTTACCAAAGCCGTCAGACAAGTAACTGTTTGAAAGGATGGGAGAACCGACTTAAACTCCAGCCTGCAAACATTTAGGTGGTGTTGAGCAGCAAACCCTGTGTAAAATGGCAGTATAGCAGATCATTTGGGGCTTAAGGTCACAGGTTTGTGTGGCATCACTTTAGCTTTTTTGTTTGTCTTTTTAAATATTCAAACTAACTAAATTAATACATCTACAAACACAGGCGACAGATGAGTGGTCACATTTGTGATGACACTTAGAAAATACCACAGGCTGAAATGAACAATCACCACAGACGATGATGAAAAGGCATGCACAGGCTGGATATTTTAAATTATGTAAAAACAGAACTGCAGGAAAAAAAAAAAAAGTAAAACAAATAAAATAAAATAAACTCTTGTTTAATATTTTTTCATGCACAGAGAAAGCTACCATGTCCTGGATAACTCCAGGCGTGAAGTTAAGGGCAATGTGGTGAGCAGCTTCAGAAGAAAATGGCAACCAAAAAAAGGCAATAAAATAATGCACAAAAAAACATGGTTTACACCAGAAATAGTAAGTGATCTGCAACCCTTAAAGATTAAAACCATTAAGAACATGCTTTGGGTAAAACACAGGTTAGAAATGCAAGAAAAAGCACTGGTTAAATAACTCAAATGGTATTAAACCAACATTCCTTTCTACAGGTCTGAGATACTGTAAATTTTTTTTTTCCTTTTTTTAAGTATGAAAATTCTGTTACAGATGAAGTGAAAAGCACCCTTTATCCTAGTTACATCCTCTCCTAACAGGAAACCATTTTCTGAGGATGTAATGAAACCCGTAAGCTGTCTTAAACTGTATGATTGTCAGTCTCTCTTTTACGCTACCCTGTAAGCGGTCATGCGAGTGTAATTTTTGCGGTGACTTTTGGCCGCCCACAGGAACAGAGCAGCTGCCATCATCTGCAGAGGGAAGGATATGAGGGCAAGGTAAAGAGACCAGCCCAAAGTGCCCTCCACCCCATCAGGCAGAGGGAAATTCTGGTGGACCAAATCCACCCCGGCCAGGAAACAGCAGACGGTGCCCAGAGAACACAGACCTGAGGAGTCAAAAGCAGTGATGAAGGAACGGGATGAGATCATGTAAACGTTTATGTTTGTGGTCATTTGGAAAAAGGACTAAGCTTCTAATGCAAAGCAGAAACAAATCTAGCAGATGAACTCCACCTTCGTTGTACTCTGGCTAAGACCAAAGTAAATGAATGAAAGCAGAGGGAAGTTTTTTGTTGAACAAATGTTCTGTGCAGTGGTTTTCAAAGTGGGTTCTGGGGACCCTCAAAGGTCGTCAGTCTCAAAGCCTCAGGAATAAGCACCGCTGGTTTTGGATGATTTGCATACATTTTGACTTCTGTTGTGAATCTTTGTAGAGACTGCGATGTAACCTGGCTGACATTGGTGCTGACATTTATCTCGGGGCAAGTGCATTATTTGTTAATTGCCGTGTGGTCGTGTCCGAGGGTTTTACACGCACTGCCAGCCAAGATCAAAACAAACAGAATTCTGAGACTTTTTTTCCCCTCCTGGGTCCCCACTCGTTGTTATGGTCAGTTTTTTATGGGGCAAACATATTTGTCCCTCAACTTTTTCCACTTCTCCCCTCATGTCAATTCCAATAGTTTCAACAAACTCCCTCCAGGAACTTGGTGACAATCATACCGATGCTATGATTGTTTTCTCTCACTGATAAATTAAGTAAATAAGTAGCTGGAAATTCACAGGAGGAATCGATGGCACTAAACAGGACAATCACAGTGGTTGCAGGCTGTGTGAACCAGGCGTGTAGTTACATTTCTAGGAAGGTGCACATCAGGTTAAGCTGTACGTTATGGTGTAGGATTTTATAGGGTTCTGGGTATCTATAGCCCTAGTAAGCCATGCACAGCTGAAGCCGAAAGTCACTACAGAGGGGTGTACTACCAAGTATGTTCATAGCCAGGATTACTTTGTGTAAGCTAGCTTCACAAAAGTTAAAGGTCCACTCAGAGATAATAGGTATCACACTGGTGGGCATTGACCATCTTTGTTCAACCGGGCTTTGTGCTTCAGGTTCTCACATAAAAAAGGTCATTTGACACATCATTGGACTCCTCTTCAAAATGGATTGGCTGAATCAATCGGAGATGTTATCAGAGAAACGGGTAACAGGGACGTAAATGTAACAATATGGTGGGGAAAAGAGGATATTAACACTTGCTGCTCTGTGTTTATTTCTACCTTATAGCTCCAACTCTAAAACTTTAAACTGGATGCAGTGAAACATTAAAGGTTTCTCACTATGGTCAGTTAAAACACTGTCTCAAAGTCATGTGGAGTCATGTGTATAAGGGGCATTTGGAAATCACCTTTTAATCACTTTTTGTTGCCTGATCAAAGAGACACTAATTGTATTGAATGCACCTGTAACTTGTAAGTTCAAAACTGCATGCCAGTAGCTGCAAGTCCAGCTGTGTAAATGACATTCAGCAGCAGATAAGGACCAACCATTCAGTCTGCTTGACCTAGAACTGATTGTGCCACTCGTTTTTGTCAACATTACTCATGCAGTAAAAATAGTAAGAAATTAAACTGTCAGTTCAGAAAAATGCAAGATATTATAGTTTTTATGCTCATAAATGTGTGTGTTTCTTTCACCTGCAAGAAGATGGAGCACTCCCACACAGAAGGTCGGGGTAAAGCTGCGGCACAAGCAGGCACAGACCCCAACGAGGACACTGAGGAACACCAGTGCCAGAGACACCAAGGGCAGCAGAAACTGGCACCTCCACAAGTCTGCACAACAATCATTGCAGGTTAAACTCAAACTCTGTCAATAATTTCTAATGTTTAACAAATGATGTGCGAGTAAAGACAGTGAAGGGAGCAGATGTGACCAAGATGGGTTAAAAAAAATGTAAGAATCGTTTAGTAAAATGAAAAAACAAAAACAAAACAAAACATATTTTATGAACTACAGGTCTCCCTGGATAGATTGAGGGAGAGTAAGGATACACTCACATGTTCTTAGCAGGTCTTCTTCTTCCTCATTTCCAGGTTTATACTTTGTACCTAACTGATCAGAAAGACTAAAGCTTGAACAGCGGGTTTCCATCTTCCGATCTAAAGCCAAAAAAGTCAGAGAACACAAATCCAACTAAGTCTTCTCATTAATTAACAATGTAAAGCATTTAACATGGGACTGGGCATTATAACAATCAAGTGCACTGGTTAAACCAATGCTGAGTGCAGAACAGTCAGTGACGTAAATCAATGTGCAGAATTAATCTAAATAAAATTCCTTAAAGTTAAAAATAGAGTTTAACAGACAAATCTTGTTCCAGATTTTCTTCTTAAATTTAGAAGGCAGCACTATCATCAAACAAAGTATTGGTCAGTGAGGACGCTGAACAGGTGTGCCACTGTGAGTAATACCTGGAGATTTGAACCAGTATGAGGGGCTGGCTACCAGGATACACCTCCACCATAGTGCCCGAGTGCCGTTGGGGTATACGGGTTCGCTGTGCGTTGTATTATTAACTTCTGGGGTATTGTACTCATACCAGTGCTGAGTCCCCACAGCCACGGAGAGGTACACTGTGGCCAGCAGGCTCAGCACGGAGCCGATAACCAGAGCTGTGGCGTACCGGTTATCCACCATGGTAGAGAAGAAGACAGCTCCTTAGGAGAACAAACACAGTCTGCAGTTTCAAATGAGGTTTGGCTTCCTGAGATGGAAGGCTAACAATTAGTTGTCGGCTTGTTGCTTTGGCTCCACGGCATGTGGTCAGTAGGCACTGGAAGTGTCACAGTATCCGAGCATTGTGCTTTCTTCAGTTAAGCTGCATGTTTGCTGCAGTTTCGATTAGGTCCACAGAAGCGTTCACAGCCTGCCGAGGAATCCAACATAAAAAATACATAAGCAACAAGTACGCAATACGAGGTGGTTAGCGTCGTTTGTAGCTTAATTAGCCAGTAATTAGTGATCATAACTGCTTTGTACCCATAATTAATGTTATTAACGTTAACTCTGCTTCACATTGCTAACAATAACAAAGTGTTATTGTCAGGAAGTTAGCATCCTACTTGCCAGCTAACGCTAAACATAGCTTCTTGCAGCAGAGTGCGACATTATCGAGTTATTTAACAGACACCTGAACGTTACAGATTTCACTCGAGCTCTTTTTTTTTTTTTTTTTTTTTTACCTCATTATTGGCCAAAACCTTCCAGTTATAGCCTTATCTTATCTTCTCTGCTCTATCAATTTGTAGCTGACCACCGCCTTCTTCTTCGCCTGTTTTTTCTTCTTCGTTTGATGGAATGAGTTTGTGCATTATGGCCACCTTCTGCTTCGGAGGAGAGGTGTCGCGAAATCTGATGATAATCCCAGGTAAGAGAGTTCGCAATAACAGTATTGTCGCGATATCTGTGGAAAGGGTGACGCTTTAATAGTAATCAGCCAGATTCCGTCATAATTTAAAAAAAAAATCATAATTCATAGTATAAAATATGTTTTAATTATGAATGAATCTGACTAACGCAAGATAGAGCGTTGGAAACTGAATGTAGAAACCATAACCAAGCGAAGTGCCTACAAACTATAACAATTATAAATATTACATAATACATTTGAAACTACACTTATTTATAAATGTAATCTTTTAATTGTCGTGGTTATGGTAGATATTGCATCACATATAGGAGACCAGACATTATTCAATTTATGCTTAGTTCAATTAAATGTGATTTGTATGGCACCAAGTCACAAGAACAGTCATCTCAAGGTGCTCCCAACCAACACTGCCTTGACACAAACTGTTTAGGTTCAGGAATAGTCACAGATATGTATGCAGTTGGTAAAACCTCAATTTTACTCCTAAAAAACTTTAACACACACACAAAACCTTTTCTAGTCTTGCTTCAACATGCTGAACAGAAAATAGTGTGTTTGTGTGTTATTTAACCCAACATGTAACTGGTGCTGGCAGACCCTTTGTACATATGAATAGTAAATCACTTTTTCCTCCATCATCTGACCTGCTGCCAGACCAAACCACTGGCTCAGTCTTAGCTGTTCCTAATCCCATAGTCCTGACATGAGCCAGCCCCACTGATACCTAAAGTAGGGGAGTTGTCTTTTGTAATAATAATACATTGTCATTATAAGCCACATAAAAAGAGCAGTGTAAGTGCAACTGCATATATTTTGCACACTGTGACTGTTGCAGGTGGTGAGATCTTTCAGTAAGCTAAATCAGTTTAAAAGCTATTTGAGCTTCACTAGGTCTCAAATCAGAAACATATTTTATTTTGCTAGACTTTGTTAGAAAATTAATATCCAAATGATTATTTAAGTTATATTTGCCAATACTTTATATAAAAATACAAGTTTTTCTTTTCTTTTACACCATTTAATAGATGAGAATTTAAATTTACTTACCAAAAAGTATACACATATGTACCAGTCAATGTAAAAAGAAAATCTAATAACACTATAAATGGATAACACATATCTCATCAATCTTCTAAACATCTTCTCATCTTCTTTCTAAACAGAAAATTGATCCATGTTTGCAGTATTAAAGTGGCGGGGTCGAAAGTGATATATTTTTCATGGGACTCCAGATCCCTGGTGGCAAAAGAGGTAAAATCAGTCGAAAAGTCCAAGGTGCTTGTCTCAAGGAGGGCTATCATTTAAAACAGGCTACATCAAAACACATGCGTGCAGCCTGGGACAAGCGGCCTGATAACAAGCAAGGAGCCTCATGGGAGATATTTTTCCTGCTTTACCAAACTGCTTTAAGTTACCTGGTTGAAGATTAAGTTTGCACTCTAACATGTAGTGGTGGTGTCTTTATGAACTTCTAACAGGAATGACGCATAATGCCTTCTCCTAAAGATTAAACGTGACCCTTCACATCAAGCTGCACAGAGACCCAATAAAAGGCATCATTTTTTATCGGGTTATATCTAACACATTATATTTTTACATTAATGCTTTCTGAGAGTTTTAAATGTTTTCTTAAAACACCAAAAGTCTGAATATTTGCAACAAATTGTACAAAGTTTATATCCTAGTTGTTTTGTTTAGTAACTTGAAACTAGTGAGCTTATTTGTGTAAACAAAAAAACGATGTGATCCTGTGAGAGGTTTGAACTAAAAATTATTTCAACTAACCAGTGAGAGCAGATTCTTTAATACTCAGTATATGTGGAACTTTACCAATGGTATTTATTTTACTGATATTTGGGCACAATTACATGCAAAAACAAATAAGCCACCTTTAGCAGTAATAACTTGAAGTAATTATTTTCTGTATGATGTTATCTGTCTGTCACATCATTGTGTTGATCTGTGGAACCCAGTACTTAAAATCTGGACTGGCTCTCTGTTTAAAAAGTCTAGTCTCTGATCCCATCGATACTACCCAGAAGGCAGTGCAGAGCTAGGATGGAGCCAAAGGGTGAAAGTATTCACCCAGTTCTGCCTATCTATCCTGCCTACTCTGATAAAGTATCTGGCGCTAGGTAGCCTTGCAGGTCCGGTATCCTACTTTACTTATCTTTACTTTAAAAAAAAAAAAAAAGAATGTCCACAATTTAGACTTTTTGAATGCTGGATATTTTATTAGAGCAATTTAACAGGAGAAAAGCTCGCTTTTCATACTCATTTACCCATTTGCATCTCCCCTCTTTCACTTTTATCTTTAGACATCCAATCACCATTGTTGACATACAATCACATGACTTCATAATACAACAGAACCAGGAAACAATATTTGATTATATTTCACAGATACCACATTCTGCCATATAAACTATGCAAAACAATTACACAAATAAGCAAAGCAGTATTGTAGAAAACAATAACTGTTTTTACTAAACAGATAAGGATAAGGCTGCAAACACTAATACAAGCCACAAGGTGGAGACAACAGCTTGAGGAGACCTGAAGACATGGAAGCAAAGCAGAGAGACAGATTATTACTACTACTAATAATAATAATTTACTTTTTTGTGTTTGAAGTATTTTTATTATATTTTTATTATATCGAATTGGCACATGTGACATGTTTGTATCTCCTTTAAATATTTAAATACTAGTTGAACTAGCAGTTCTAAGCTTAATATTTGAAGAATGAATATACAAAAAAACTCACTTTAATTGAGAGAATATGAATCTTACCGTGAAAACATGTAACAGTTGTGTGAGCTGTTCAGTCCTGAGTGGTTTAAAACAATCTCAAGGTATTCGTCATCATCCCATGTAGTTTTTGTCTCTACTCGTTGCACAGTGAAAACTTCTGCTGGAGATAAGAGTATTTCATCCTGTTCTTGACCGCACACATAGTCTTTCAGGTTGACAAAGAAACAAGAAGTGAGATGTAAAATAGTATTCTCATTGACATCTTCAAGTCTCTTTAGCTCTTCATAGTCTGAATAAGCTAAAGTGAAACTTGGAAATCTCACCGTGGAGCCTTTCTGTGGTTGGTTTTGACCATCTTGAAAAACATAAACGTTCTTGCACTCCTTTGGCTTCAGCAGCCTCATGGAGTCCATCAGCAGGAAATGAAGAGACTTGAAGTGGAAGCGGTTTTCATAGATGCTAACATTTCCACCCATTGTCTCTATTGCTTTGTTCAGTGTTAGTATGAAAGGCTGGTCTCCTTTAAGATAGACTGAAAGTGCAGCAGTATGCTCTTTTCTTCCTCCAGGGATCTGCTTTGAACACTCGTTACTTTTATTCCATGCTTTCTGAAATCCTTCACTGTTGCTTAGTTCTTGTTTTAACACGTCTGACTCGATGAACTTCTTCATGGCCTCTTCACGACATCCTTTGTACTGATCATCTACAACATCTGTGGTCTCTTGGACATCCAGTAATCTTGTATCCTTTGCGGCCACCTTTAATTGATATATCACATTTAAAAACCCATTTTTAAATTTATAATTTTTCTTACTTTCTAATATTTGTTTGAATCATGATTCTTACTTTGCTGCAGGCAGCTGTGAAAATTATTGCAGCAAGCACTTTTCTTCTGTTCTCCATTTTTTGGCCTCTTTGTCTTCTACAGAGTGCAAGAAAGCCCTGAAACATCAAATATGGATAGAGAAAGTTCGGTAACACTTTACATGGTCCAGAAACTTGGAAGTGACAAAATCTAAAAGACTGAAAAGACTAAAACCTTACCTGAAGCAGGGAGAACAGCAAGGGGCCCATCAAACTGCAGGAAAGCGAAAGCGAGGGTTTGAGGAACTGGAACAAGTTATCATACAGCGCAGCCCTTTAGTCTTTCCTGTGTAAGAAAGTAACTTTAGTGAGGAACATTACTGTGTTCCTGTAAGCTGGTTCAGGTTTAGCCCCTTTAAGCTCGACCATAAATTACCTTTATAGCTCTGATCTAGCATGGCTTCAGTATAGCTCATGGGGGCAAATATCTCAGTACCTCTTCAATGCAGACTTTATAAAAAATGAACTGGAGCCTCACAGATGAATATAAATAACATTTAGCCTTTACAGCGAATGTGTGTGTGTGTACGCAATCAGCTTTTATTTCATTGATGTGTAGCTTAAATGATGAGTCTTACATTTAGACAGTAGTTATCGCCCTGCTGCTGGACCAGCGATGTAATATGTTTTCAAATGTAACATAAGAAAAAAAACTTACTGATGTCTGAAATGTCTGTGTGATAAGATTAAATTCATTGCAAAGCATTTTACATTTTATATGCTCTTTATTTGTCAGAGAAATGGAAAGATACATCAAGGTGTGGTTTCTTTAGAAGCAGGAAGATAATCACTAACTCAGGAAACACACTGACGGCATGTTTATCGTAAAAATCCGCTCCCTGAAAAATCGTCACTGAGGAAAATGTAAAAAGTGAAGAAGTTCACTAATGTTGAGAGAAAGTTCAATAAAGAAATTGATGTTGAATTTAGTTTTATGGATAGAAAATTTCAGTTTTTCTATCACAGTCACAGTTCATTGATAGGCGGCATTGGCTATGCTCAGGAGCCTGAAAATTGAACCCAGTGTATTTTATGCCAATTTTCTGCACCCCTTTATAAATTTTTAATAAACGTTCTGATTTTCTATGTGCCACTCTGCCTTGTTCTTGGTCTTCTAGTGCCAGCCCATTGACAAAATCCTGGAAACACTCCGGCTGTGGGAGTTAAAGGTGCCACCATAAACTCCAGAATACCCAGTCTGAATCCAGCTGGGAAAAGCTGCAAGTTATTCCCATCTCTCGTTTCTTATCATCCTTTTAAAGGCACACAATGCTTAACAAGAATCATTGAAATTATAACGCTCCTCCACAACCACCCACACATGCAGGGCCTTGGAGTGGGGGTATGTCACCAGGGTGCAGAGGAGGCTACCCCCCCCCTGTCCCCTTCTGGCTGCCTCTGCCTCAATTTTATCCCACAACTTAGACATTCACATTATTCACACTCTCATTACACATACATATAGGATCTTGGGGGTGGGCACAATCACGGAGTCCAAATCACCATCAGGGTGTATACCTCACCCCTGACGTCGTTGCCCACCTCTCAATTTTAAATACACTTAGTCATTGAGGGTTAGCAGGAGGGACTATGCGCTTACCTGCTGCTCCTTGGCAGGTAGCTCCATGCCCTCCTGGGTTTTAATTGCACCTTAGAACACATATGCATCAACACTACAATGAGCGGGTGGAGGGAGGTTTGGAGTCTTCTCCCACCCCCATTCTCTGCGGCCTGCTGGAGCGGGAGGGCTAGTAGGAGGAGTGCGGTCTGGAGTGTGGGGCCTCCCTGCTGCTGCGGAGTCGGGGCGGTCTGCCTCCCCCCACCGCAGGGAAAAGGGTAACACCACCTGGGTCTGGGTGCAGTTCCCCCCTCCAGGGGCAAGGGTACCTAGACCCGGGGCTTAGAGTACGCTTGGGGAGTGTGATCGTGTGTACAGCGTCTCTTTATGTCTGTCTCCACGTTGGTTGAGTGTGGAGTGAGTGCATATGAGAGCATGAGGGTGGGAATGGATGTTTGTGTCTGTGTGTGCCTGTATGTCTGTGTCTATATGTCAGGTTGGGTATCAGACGCCACCTCTCTGGGGACACCTCAGGCCCTCCAAGGTTTGGAGGCCTATCTCCACCCACCACCACTTCCCCTGCCGGTGGCGGACTCCCTCAGGTGTCGGTGTGTTGGTGGTTCTTTGTGTCTGGGGGTGGGCGTCCGGGTACACACCGGCTCACTCCTTGGCGGCCGCTTGTCGGGGCCTGGGGCCTGGGGCTCGCTCGGCCCCCTTTGGAGGTGGGGTGCCCCCGGCCTCTCGGCCTAGGGCTCGGTCACTCAGGCGCAGCTGGGGGCCGGCGGAGCTCACGGGCGCGTCACTGCAACTCCCCCTGACTTCTGCTCCGCGGCTGCTGGGCGAGCCCTCATCTGGGACTCTCCTCAGCTCTTACTGGGACAGTGGCGCGGCTGCCCCTCTGTTGGTCTTCCATGGTCTCTTGTGTTCTGGGGGCCTCTGGATGTCTGGAGTTTTGATCTCCTCCATACCCGCTTCACACCCTGGAGGACGGGGCTATGGCCCCCCCACACTCCCTAGCAGATCATTACATGGAGAAACCTTTGGAATGCAAGCATGCTGATCCACACAGGTATGCACACATGGGTATTCACAGACGCGGACTAAAGCTTTCTTGGCTGCTGCCTCAAAGCACACTGTGCGCTGTCTATCTTGCGTGCTGCACAATATCGTTTATTACTTAGTAAATACTGATATCTATGACTAGCTAGTTTATTGTGATGGTGCTTTGTTTTCTCTATTATTATGTTGCTCTTTGTTGTTTGCTGTCTCCTCTGTTTGTTTTTGTTTGTTTGTTTGGTTTTTTTTTTTCTCCATACAGGTGACCCAGGAGTTTTTTTTTTTTTTTGTCTCTCTTCCCCCCCCTTCTCACCGTCTCTTCTCCCCTTTGGTTTTCTTTCTTTCTCTCCCCCTCTCTCTCTCATTCATTCCCCCTGTCCTATTTATTAAAAAAAAAAAAAAAAATGACAAAGGATGAACTGAAGCTCTGCCATCACGTAATGTCGCATACTGCTGTTTCTGATGTCATTTAGAAAAAAAAAAAAAAAAAAAAAAAAAAAAGAAATTATAACGCATATTATCCATGAATTCAGCCTATAATTTTAACATATGACAGAAAAAGAAAACAATATTTGATTATATTTTGGTAGCCTAATGCAACACCTTATTTGGCAGATAGCACAATCTGCCAGACAAAGTACCAACAAACTGGAAGAATAAACCAAGCAGCATTGTAGATGATAAAATTCTGAATGATAACTGTTTTTGCTAAACAGTTAAAGAAAACAAAGATAAGGCCGCAAGCACTGACGCAAGCCACAGGGTGGAGACAACAGCTGGAGGAGACCTGAAGACATGGAAACAAAGTAGAGAAAGAGATTATTGTAACAGCCATCCATCCATTTTCTGCCACTTGTCCGGCCTGTAGATATGGAAATAAAACTGTAATAATAATAATTTACCTATCTCTCTCTGTGACAGTTATGAAAGGTTCCAGTTCTCCTGAGACCCTGAATTATAAGCAGAATATAATACTTTAAGCGATGTGCTGATGTGTGCGTTCGTTTACTAATGCTGTCAGCATTATCAGGCCAAACTATTCAAACCACATCCAAAACCCTACCAGGGTTTCATAATCCTGTTTGGGTTTTTTCACTTTTTATGTCACCTCATGCTTTCCAGCTGGGAAATCTTTAAGTTTATCAAAACCTCGAGTATAATCCAGTCATTTCTTTGTATTTCCAGCATTTGTTACATCCTGTAACGGAGCAACAGGCTGTTTTATACAACACCAATTATTTTCCCCGCTTGTTAGAAGTGTTCAGCTACATTTAAAAAAAAAAAAAAATTAAATACCTATTGAGACAAATAGGTATATTTTACAATTTTCTTGTGTGTCTTGTGAAGTATTTTTCTTATATGTACTTTGGACAAGTTAAATGTTTGTATCTCCTTTGTGTGTTTAACACCACAATGAAAATTATTTAAGCGCTTCAAAGTTTAATGTTTGGGAAATGAACCTACAAAATATTTCACTTTAATTGAGATAATATGTGTCTTACCTCGGAAAGATAAAACAGTTGTGTGAGCTTTTCAGTCCTGAATGTTTCAAAACAATCTCAACATATTCTTCACCATCCTCCACAGTTTTGCTATTTACACCATCCACAGTGAAAACCTCTGCTGGAGATAAGAGAAATGTATCCCCTGCTTTAGTGCAAGTGTGTTCTTCCAGACTGACAAAGAAACAAGATTTGATATTTAAAATGATGTCCTCAAACAGATCATAATAATTGTTTGGCTCTTCATAGTTTGAATGAGCTAAGGTGAAACTTGGAAATCTCACTGTGGAGCCTTTCTGTGGTTGGTTTTGACCACTTAGCAGAACATAAAAGTTCTTGCACTCCTTTGGCTTCAGCAGCCTCATGGAGTCCATCAGCAGGAAATGAAGAGACTTGAAGTGGAAGTGGTTTTCATAGATGCTAACATTTCCACCCATTGTCTCTATTGCTTTGTTCAGTGTGTTTATGAAAGGCCGATCTCCTTTAAGATAGACTGAAAGTGCAGCAGTATGCTCTTTTCTTCCTCCTGGAATCGGTTTTGAACACTCAATACTTTTATTCCACGCTTTCTGAAATCCTTCACTGTTGTTTAGTTCTTGTTTTAACACGTCTGACTCAATGAACTTCTTCATGGCCTCATCACGGCATCCTTTGTACTGGTCATCCACAACATCTGTGGTCTTTTGGACATCCAGTACTCTTGTATCCTGTGCGGTCACCTTTAATTGAGGTGTATCACATTAAAAACTCATTATTTAGTGAATAATTTTTCTAACCTTCTAAAAAAAAATTTGTATGAAACACATTTCTTACTTTGTAGCAGACAGCTCTGAAAATTATTGTAGCAAGAAGCACTTTTCTTCTGTACTCCATTTTTTATCCACTTCTTTTTCTAGAGACTAAAAGAAAGCATTGCAGGATCAAATGTGGGTAGAAAAGAGTTCAACACTTTTCACAGTCAACTTGGATTTGGAAAGATGTAAATAATCTAATATTTGTTTGGTTTTCTTGGAATATGTCAACTTAAAAATGTAAATGTTGAAAAGACAGAAAATCACATACCTGGAGCAAGAACCAAAAAAAAAACTTGTCTTAGCAACTCACAGAAAAGAGTCTATCCAATTTCTGAGCAGCGATGAGCACAACACACTCTGGGGAGTAAAATAAGTTATCCTACAATGCAGCTCTACAGTTTTTCCTGTAGAAGATTGTAACTTGTCACTGTGGGAAATGGTGTCCCCTTATTGGCTCTGCCTCAGATACTGAGTTCCTGTAAGCTCCTTTTTTTTTTTTTTTTTTTTTGGCGTAACTGGTGAGGCCAAGTCCCACAGTACTTCTTCAATGTAGACTTTTTCTAAAATTGAAAAAAAAAAAACTCAAGCAGTTCCATGCCCACTTTTAAATTTTGTACTTTTTCCCAAAAAAAGGGGTTAACTACAAAATTGCATTTGTTACTGTTTGCTAAAGCTAAAGCTCAGGTCGGCAGAGCACTTTGACAGCACTTTTTATTACTAAACTCTACAATTTGGGCTACTATTAGGTGGATTCACGCAATGTCAGGTTTAGAAGACAGTCAGTGAATGGTAATTTTGTTGAATAATAGTATTAGTAATGATGAAAAGATGATAACTAAATTAAAACTAATTCACGAGGACAAAAACTATGATGAAATGTAATGACACTTAAAAATTAAATAAAATTGTTCTGGAGAGATAAGATCCTATTATAACTAATGAAGTTGTGTAGAAAGGCAGGATGAGTTTGGAAGTCCTTGTGTAGTAAATTTAGACAAAAACATTTTGATCCACCCACCCAGGGTGGGGAGGGAGGTTCAGCTGACTAAACCTACTGTAATCTTAGTAAACTAAAATTAGACTAAAGCTAAAAAAAAAAAAATTAAAAAAAAAAAAAAAAGCTGTTTCTATAGCTATAATAAAACAAAGTAAAGTGATTTCAGGATTGGTGGTCCAGACAGGACTTCAATTCAGATGTTTAAAGTTGTGAATAAGCAAACAAAGACATGTTTGGTGTACTCGATTTAACATGCCTCCAGAGCTTTTAAAAAGGTCCCAACAAGTGATAATCAAACAGTTGCTCCCCGCATGAGGTGGAAACCTGTGTCTGTCTGTGTGTGTTGTGTGTCTGTGAGAGAGAGGCTTTTGTATCACTTAATTATAAGTGTTACATTTAGGCAGTCATTACTGCCCTGCTACAAACCTGTTGGACTTTGTAAATGTAACACAAGGAAAAACAAATGTATTTGTCTATTTGTGTGATCAGATTATATTAATTGCAAAGCTATTTCAATTTTCCATGTTGTTTATTTGACCGGGAAACAGAAATTCCTGGTGTCTTTAGAAGCAGGAACATTTGCTGCAAGTTATTCCCATCTCTCATTTCTTATCATCCTTTTAAAGGCGCACAATACTTGACAAGAAATAAAGTTTGCAATATATTTTTCTAACATGCATAAAAACAAGATGTAAATTGAGTCTATAATTCATAACATATGATAGAAGCAAAAAACAAAATTGCACAATACTTTGGCAGCCTGTTGTAACACCATATTTGGCACATACCACAATTTGGCAAATAAAGTGCCAAACAATTATATGAATAATCAAAGTAGAATTGTAAATACACTCAACAAAAATATAAACGCAACACCTTTGTTACTGCTCCCATTCTCCATGGGATGGACGTAGAGACCTAAAATTCATTCCAGATACACAATATAACCATCCCTCCCAAACAGTGGTCACAAATCAGTCCAAATGTGTGGTAGTGGGCACATCTGCTATATTGAGATAATCCATCCCACCTCACAGGTGTGCCACATCAGGATGCTGATCTGACATCATGAGTAGTGCACAGGTGTACCTCAGACTGCCCACAACAAAAGGCCACCCTGGAATGTGCAGTTTTGTCTCACAGCAAAATGCCACAAGCAATGAGGGAGCGTGCAATTGGCATGCTGACAGCAGGAATGTCAACCAGATCTGTCGCCCGTGCATTGAATGTTCATTTCTCAACCATAAGCCGTCTCCACAGGCGTTTCAGAGAATATGGCAGCACATCCAACCGGCCTCACAACCGCAGACCTCGTGTAACCACACCAGCCCAGGACCTCCACATCCAGTCTCTGACCTGATGACCTTAGAGATCGGGAACCGGAATGTGGTTTCAGCAGGTCAAATATGTACTGGGGCTCTTGAACATGTAGGGCCCTAAAGGTTAGAACTAAAATTTTTAAAAGAAATGTAAACCTTACAGGCAATCAGTGAAGGGAGGCTAAAACTGGAGTAATATGAGATCTTTTGTTGGTGCCTGTTAAGAGTCTTCCTGCAGCATTCTTCACAGTCTGAAGACTATTTAAAGCTGATTTCTTAAAACAAGTAAAAAGACCACTGCAATAATCCAAATGGGAAGGGGGAAAAAAAGCATGAATAATCATCTCAAGTTCAGCCTTTGACACCATTAGTCTGAGTTTTGAAACATTCCTTGGATGATAAAAACAGTTCTGGACCCGCTGTTTGGAATGTTGCTCAAGGGAAATGGAGCTGTCAAATATGGCACCAAGGTTTCTAAGGCTCAATTTAGCAGAAGGCTCTAAGCTGATATGCTGCCTAATTTCTGAAATCATATTGTTTGGAGCAATAATTAAAGTTTGTTTTATCACAGTTTAGCCGGAGTAAGTTGTCGTTTAACCATTGCTTGATTTCTGTCAGGCAATTACTTAAACTAGACAAATTATAAAGCTCAGAGACTTTAAAAGAACAGTATAACTGAATGTAATCTGCGTAGAGATGATAGGACATATTATTGCAGCTCCAATTTAATTTGGCCTAGGTGGAATAGATATAAAGCAAAAAGAGAATTGGACCCAGGACAGATCCCTGAGGCACCCCACAAAACAAAACTGTTGATTTGGATCACTTGATTCATACAAACAGTAAAAGATCTTTCAGATAAGTATGACGTGAATCATTTTGACATTGTATGAATAATTGCAGCAATATTATAGATGATAAAACCCAGAAAACTCTGAATGATAACTGTTTTTGCTAAACAGCTAAAAAACAAAACAAAGATAAGGCCAAAAGCACTGATACAAGCCACAGGGTGGAGACAACAGCCGGAGGAGACCTAAGGACATGGAAACAAAGCAGAGAGGGGAATTATTGTAATATTCATACATGCACACATTTTCTGTGTGTATGTATGAATATTACAAGCACAAGTTATAACAGATGCGACAAACATTTTATTATATGCACTTACATCTAAAATTAAATTTTTTTTTAAAATATTTATATCTTTAAAAATATTTTGAAGTTTGACTTTGCATTTCGATACTAAACATTTGTAAAACTAACATGGAAATTGTCAAACTTTTTCCACTTTAATTGAGAGACTGTGACTCTTACCGTGAAAAGATGTAGCAGTTGTGAGAGCTTTTAAGCCCCGAATGTTTCAAAACAATTTCTACATATTGAGAATCATCATCTGCCTCCACAACTTTGCTATTTATGTCCTCCACAGTGAAAACTTCTGCTGGAGATAAGAGTATTTCATCCTGTTCTAGACCGCACACATAGTCTTTCAGGTTGACAAAGAAGCAAGAAGTGAGATTTAAAACGACCTCCTCATACAGATCAGTTTCACTTTTTAGCTCTTCATAATCTGAATAAGCTGAGGTGAAACTTGGAAATCTCACTGTGGAGCCTTTCTGTGGTTGGTTTTGACCACTTAGCAGAACATAAAAGTTCTTGCACTCCTTTGGCTTCAGCAGCCTCATGGAGTCCATCAGCAAGAAATGAAGAGACTTGAAGTGGAAGTGGTTTTCATAGATGCTAACATTTCCACCCATTGTCTCTATTGCTTTGTTCAGTCTTTGTAATAAATTGTGATCCCCATTAACATAGAGTGAAAGTGCAGCACTATGCTCTTTTCTTCCTCCAGGAATCCTCTTTGAACACTCGATACTTTTATTCCACGCTTTCTGAAATCCTTCACTGTTATTTAGCTCTCGTTTTAACACATCTGACTCGATGAACCTCTTCATGGCCTCTTCACCACATCCTTTGTACTGGTCATCTACAACATTTGTGTTATTTAGAAAATCCAGTAGCCTTGTTTCCTGTGCGGTCACCTTTAATTGAGATTTATCACATTTAAAAAACACATTTTTAAGTGAAGAATGTTTTAACCTTCTAATATTTGTTTGTACAAAACTTAATTCTTACTTTGTTGCAGGCAACTGTGAAAATTATTGCAACAACAAGCACTTTTCTTCTGTTCTCCATTTTTTGTCTTCTTGTTCTTCTACCAACTGAAAGAAAGCACTGCAGGATCAAATGTGGTCAAAAAACAGCTCTGTGACATTTTACATACGAAGGACATACACTAAGTCTGGACTGGATACTACAGTTCTCTGTATTTGGGTCTTGAACACTCATCTCTCCATTGCATTCAAAATTCAAAATGTTGCTGCAAGTCATTTAACAGGTATTAAAGGGACGATTACGTCACTCATGTACGTAGTCTTCATTACATAGCTTAATTTTTTACCTTGGCTTTTAAGTTCAGTTTGAGTCCCATCGGGGGTTATTTTATGTTGTGATGCCTTAGTTTTACTTTGTTTTGAGTTTTAATTCATCATCTTCATTTTATTGGTTTTACTATTGAAATGTGCCATCCAAATAATATTAAAATTGACATTGACACAGTCCAGTAAATTTGAATCTGGCAAGATTTAAATTAACAATTTCTTTTCTACCTCCTGGAATTCAGCAAGTTAAAAAATTTAAATGTTGAAAAGACTGGGTACATACTTGAAGCAAGGAGATTGAACTCATATTAGCAACTGCTGGGAACCAATAAGAACAACAGCCTGGGAAGTGAGACAAGTTATTGTACAATGAATTCCTTAGTCTCAGTCTAGTTCCCAAAAGCTTGTTCAGATTTGTTGCACAATGATTTATAACCAGAGTAACACTTAGATAATTTAGCCACTTTAAGCCCAGCCCAGTGATAGCATATCTTTGTATCTCTGTTCTAACATGATTTTAAATACCTCAGTGCTTCTTCAGTGCAGTTTTTGCCTAAAGTAAACAGGAGGCACCAGCAATCATAGTTGGAAAATCTGGGTATCTTGAAATTGAAGGAATGAAAATGCACCAAACAATGTGAATAATCTGGTCTCACAGAACTGTTCACCCCACTGGGCAGTAACAAATTAACTTAACTGAAAACACTCTGATGTTGAAATATCTGTCCACTTCTACATTTTTCTGTTTTGCCCACCTGAAGAGCTAAACTAGAAACTTGGAAATGTTGAAACATGCCCTGATTCAGCTTGGATGAAACATGCCCACTGACACTTTTTCAGTGCACTTTATATTTCACCCTGCTCCACCCTGACCTTGAAAAATGACTGACAGTCAAGCACCAAATCTTGATTTAATTTCTTTAGTGGAGAGTACTCACAGACATCCAGCAGAGGTCTATACTCCGATTGCAGCTGATTTTCTGGAACTACCAGTTGTTTCACACTTCTGTCTGTAGCATTACAAAGGCTGGTACACATTCAAATCCTACTCTGCCTCTCCACTCACTCTCCGGTGTCTCCCAGTGTCTCTCATCCCGCCCACTAAACCCTTTTTAGTCCTCTGGCTGATAGACGTCTGTCCTGATTGGTTGATGCCAGTGTCCTTCAAGGCCATGAGCTCACACAGGTGTGAGCACTAAAAAATCAACAAATTTGCAATGAAAGCATGCAATAAAATTCACAACAGTTAAAGATGAACTCATGCAATACAAAAAACAAACAAACAATAAATCAATAAGAAGACTTCCCCGACAGTGCTGTTGTTGGCAATATCATCATCTGCTGGCTCAGCTACAGGTTACAAACCAGTCTATCCTACAGCCTTACCAACACATTTGAAGACATTTGATACTTTATATTTAGACATTAAATGCTATTTTGTAGAGTTTTATTTGTTTATCATTAGATCAAGATAAGGATGTTTCTGGTCATAAGTCTGAATATTTGTAAGAAATTGTGCAAGCGTTATAAGTTGTCTTTTTTTAGTAACACATAGGTAGTGGGCTTTTATTACGCAGCATATATGGTGCTTTAAAATGGGACTTTGTTAAAGACTTCATTACAATAGTCACAGTCTAATGGAAAAAATGTCTTTGCATAAATTTTTTTAAAGGTGTTTACTGTATTTTATAGGAGAATTGTTGCACATTGTCAGGTGTGTCTGTCTGTCACAAAAGTATCCTATAAACATTCATTATTATTTTTACTTTAACCATAAGGAATAAAACCTTGAAGTCATATGCAAGATCGTATGCTGACAGCATTTAGCTCTACTGTTAAACTTTTCGAACTGTGGACTCGTAGCTTCTTTTTAAACTGTAATAAACTGTGTTTTTGTCTTTTGGATGCTCACCTGTCCTTCATCTTTCCTCATGTTTGGTGTCTCACTCTTAATTCTAGTCTGCACTATTAATCTCCTGTGCTCTCTCCCATCTTGGTAGTAAAAAGAAAGCAGTTGTTTTGTGAAGACTGTCTTTTCCCAACTGTTGTGAGTACAATAGATTTTTCAGAATTGTATATAAAAGATTATACACATATTTGCAGTATTGAATAAAGTAAACAGGCAGCTCTTGCACAAAGCATCAGGGATATTAAATTTCATCAGTTTATTCTGGCTCTACTTGTAAATTTTGTAGTGCTGTCAAAATGAATGCGTTAACGCAAATTAAGCCACCATCGCAGTAAACGCGATTAAGATTTTTAACGCAATTAACGCATCTGGAGTGAAGAATGACTCAAAATCCCTGAAATTTCTCTTTCAACGCATTTCGGGCAGTTTGTCCAAGTAGAGTTACCTTCGCACATGCGCAAATGGGCAGTTGATCTGGTAGTGACGGGCAGCTGAACAAATCAACTCAATATGGAAGATGATAAACGCACATTGGCCCTCTTGATGGGAAATTTGTGTGTTAAAAACAATAACAAGGCGGAACAGTCGACAGACAAAGTATTATGCACATTGTGCAAGAAGGATTTTCCTTTTCACTGAAGCACTTTCAGCTGAAAATATCACATTGCCGCGAAGCATACGTTAGTCGGGGATGCTGCAACACGTTGACTGACACAATTGTCAAGTGGATTGCAACAAACTGCAATGCTATTAATATCGTTGAGAACACGCGCTTGACGCAGCTTTGGTTCCTCTTTTCAAGGACTTGAAGTGCCTCCCCAAGAATGACAGAGAGAGAGTCGATAAATGTTTCAGTTTTTTTGTTAACATGAATGTTCAAGATGTTCAATAAACATGTTAAGTGTGTATATTTTCCCTTTTTCTCGAGTCTGTTTGCTCATGCAAAATGAAATGCGATTAATGTAGAATAGAAATTAATGGTATTTAATCGTGATTAATCAAAATTAATCCACAGTAACCCTGTGATGAACCTGATTAAACACTTTAATTGTTTGACAGCACTAATATATATGATATACTTACCTATTAGTATATAGGTTTTTTTTATGTTTTATTTCACTGGAAAGAACCTGTGTTAAAAGACTGAAGAAAACTATTCAAATTCTCTTTGAATGTAAGCATACATTCTTTGTGTTTATTCTGCATTTACTCCATTATATTGCATGAATGTCAGTTACAAGCTTAAATATAAAGTTGAAAAAAAAAGTAATTGCAACCAGGATATTGATCAAGTAATTGTGATTAATCAAAATTAATTACAGAAAATTGTGCGATTAATTAGTTATTCTTTTAATCTATTGACAGGACTAAAATGTTCATGTCTTTGTTTACTCACACAAACACGCTCTATATGTAGTGAGGTTCACTGTTTCTCAGGGGCTGTGATTAACTTCAGTGTCAAAAGTAATTTACTGATTTTAATGTCTTTAAATGACATTTTAGTGACACTGTTGTTGAAGGTGTTAATATGTTACCTGTGTTTCATGTTTGTACATGTAAATTCAAGTGTGCTTGCTGATGTAGTTACTGTTAGCTGCATGTACCGTGTGAACTGTGTGATTTTTTTTCTGTATATTTGTGTATTAACAGTATTTAGGTATTATATTTAAAAAATTTGTTGCTGTCTCGCAGACAAATACAAATGTCATTTAGCCTTTACAGTGAATGTGTGTGTGTGTGTGTGTGTGTGTGTGTGTGTGTGTGTGTGTGTGTGTGTGTGTGTGTGTGTGTGTGTGTGTGAGAGATCATCTTTAATACCAATAATGTGAAGTCTAGTGATGAGTGTTAGTAATTATCGCCCTGCTACGGGACCAGTGATGTATTCTGTTATTTAGTTTGGAGAATCTGTTGGAATTTTTAAATGTAACATTAGAAAAAGGAAAAAAAATACATATTTGTGGGTAAAATGTTTGTGTGATCAGATTAAATTCATTGCAAAGCCTTTTATATTTTGCATGTTTTTTATTTGACAGGGAAACAGAAGCAGTTTGGCAGGAAGAGCATCAGCGACTGTTTAGGACAGAGCGCTGTTGTAGGTCCTTCAAATCAGTCAAACTGTCAGTCAAGTGTAGTTTACTGTAGCAACATATATAGTAAAAAAAAAACAGGCAAAATAAAAACCATATATAGTAAAAAATACTTTTCTATAGTATTTTCGTTTTTGAATTGTACACTAAAGACTGTAGCTGCACGTGAGCCTGAAACACAGTGTATTTCACACTAACCGGCTCGGACAGTCTCAGTCGTTGTGTCCGTGGGCAAGACACTTCACCCGTTTCCTACTGGTGGTGGTTAGAGGGCCCGGTGGCGCCAGTGTTCGGCAGCCTCGCCTCTGTCAGTGCGCCCCAGGGCGCAGGGCGGCTTTGGCTACAATGTAGCTTGCCATCACCAGTGTGTGAATGTTTGTGTGGATGGGTGGATTACTAAACGTGTAAAGCGCTTTGGGGTCCTTAGGGACTAGAAAAAGCGCTATACAAATACAGGCCATTTACTAACATTCTGCATCCCTTTAAAATCTTTATCAAATATTCTGAAGTCATGGAGTCTATAATTCATAACATATGACAGAAGCAGAAAATTGCTGCTAAGACAACTAATTCAACACAGTGTGTCAGATAACATGTAAAACAATTGTATGAAGAATCACAGCAATATTGTAGATGATAAAACTCTGAAACTCTGAATGAAAACTGTTTTTGCTAAACAGCTAAAGAAAACAAAGATAAGGCCGCAAGCACTGATACAAGCCACAGGGTGGAGACAACAGCTGGAGGAGACCTGAAGACATGGAAACAACGCAGAGAGACAGGAAGAGATTACTGTTGTTGTTGTTGTTGTTGTTGTTGTTTGTTGTAATAATAATAATAATAATAATAATAATAATAATTTACCTGTTTCGGTCTGTGACAACTGTGGTAGTCTCATGCACTCCTGGAACACTGAATTAGAAAAGACGAAATAAATCAACTGATGATGATAATAATAATAATAATAATAATAATAATAATAATAATAATAATAATAATAATAATAATAATAATAATAATAATAATAATAATAATTTACCTGTTTCGGTCTGTGACAACTGTGGTAGTCTCATGCACTCCTGGAACACTGAATTAGAAAAGACGAAATAAATCAACTGATGATAATAATAATAATAATAATAATAATAATAATAATAATAATAATAATAATAATAATAATAATAATAATAATAATAATAATTTACCTGACTTGCTGTGTGACAGTTGTGGTAGTTTTCTGCCCTCCTGGAAGACTACATTGGAAAAGAAGAAATAAATCAACGGATAATAACAGCAATCATAATAATAACAACAACAATAATAATAGTAGTTTACCTGAATTGCTCTGTGACAGCTGTGGTAGTCTCTTGCCCTCCTGACCTCCTGAATTGGATAAGCAGAAGAAAATACTTTAAGTAAAATGTGCTGACACATTATCAGGCCAAACTATTCAAACCACACCCAACTCCACTGGAGAAGTATCGTCCCTGTTTTTGCCACTTTTCCCCCAGTTATTACTGTGTACTTACTCCATAAAAACCAACATAAAAAACATATTTATATATTTAACATTACATTGAAAGTTAACTTTGCAGTTTCAAGTTTAATATTTGTAAGATTAAAAAAAATTTCACTTTAATTGAGACAATATGAATCTTACCGTGGAAAGATGTAACAGTTGTGTGAGCTGTTCAGTCCTGAGTGGCTTAAATCAATCTCAAGGTATTCGTCACCATCCGATGTAGTTTTTGTTTCCACTTGTTCCACAGTGAAAACTTCTGCTGGAGATAAGAGTATTTCATCCTGTTCTTGACCGCACACATAGTCTTTCAGGTTGACAAAGAAACAAGAAGTGAGATGTAAAATAGTATTCTCATTGACATCTTCAAGACTCTTTAGCTCTTCATAGTCTGAATAAGCTAAAGTGAAACTTGTAAATCTCACTGTGGAGCCTTTCTGTGGTTGGTTTTGACCATCTTGAAAAACATAAAAGTTCTTGCACTCCTTTGGCTTCAGCAGCCTCATGGAGTCCATCAGCAGGAAATGAAGAGACTTGAAGTTGAAGTGGTTTTCATAGATGCTAACATTTCCACCCATTGTCTCTATTGCTTTGTTCAGTGTTAGTATGAAAGGCCGGTCTCCTCTAAAATAGGCTGAAAGTGCAGCACTATGCTCTTTTCTTCCTCCAGGAATCTTCTTTGAACACTCGATGCTTTTATTCCACGCTTTCTGAAATCCTTCATTGCTGCTTAGTTCTTGTTTTAACAAGTCTGACTCGATGAACGTCTTCATGGCCTCTTCACGACATCCTTTGTACTGGTCATCTACAACATCTGTGCTATTTAGAAAATCCAGTAGCCTTGTTTCCTGTGCGGTCACCTTTAATTGAGATTTATCACATTTAAAAACACATTTTTAAGTGAAGAATGTTTTAACCTTCTAATATTTGTTTGTACAAAACTTAATTCTTACTTTGTTGCAGGCAACTGTGAAAATTATTGCAGCAAGAAGGACTTTTCTTCTGCACTCCATTTTTTGTCTTCTACAGGCTGAAAGAAAGCAGTGCAGAATCAAATGTAGTCAAAAAACAGCTCTGTGACATTTTACATACGAAGGACATACACTAAGTCTGGACTGGATACTACAGTTCTCTGTATTTGGGTCTTGAACACTCATCTCTCCGTTGCATTCAAAATTCAAAATGTTGCTGCAAGTCATTTAACCGATATTAAAGGGACGATTACGTCACTCCAGTTTTTAGCAAGTTTACATTGGATGCTTGTCCATTTTTATATTGATTTGAAGATTCTTTTACTTGCTTTCAAATCTTCAAATGTTATGGTGCCAACTTTTAAACCAAACTGCTAAACTTACATGATCCGAGAAGAGCACCAAGATCATCTGCCCAGATGTTTTAGTGCAGCCGAGATCTCGATTTAAGCATAGAGAGTTGAATCCACTAGACTCTCATATAACAGGTCATTTGATATTCCTACTGCAGAGTCTATGTAGTCTTTAAATCCTGTCTTAAAACCACATTTTTTTACCTTGGCTTTGAATCTAAGTTCATGTTGAGTCTTATCAAGGGTTTTTTATGTTGTGGTCTCTTTATTTCAGTTTGTTTTTAGTCACATAATATTGTAATTGTTTGCATATATAATATATTGTATTGTCTTTATTGATTTTGCTATAGAAATATGCCATATAAATAACATTAAAATTAACATTGACATTGAAATTTGAATCTGGCAAGATTTAAAATAACAATTATCTTTTCTACTTCTTGGAATTTGGCAAGTTAAAAAATTTAAATGTTGAAAAGACCAAAAGGTACATACCTGAAGCAAGGAGATTGAACTTGTATTAACAACTTAGCGAAAAGAGTCAATTAAACTGCTGGGAAGCAATGAGAACAACAGTCTCTGGGAAGTGAAACAAGATATTTTACAATGAACTCCTTAGTCTTAGTCTAGTTCTCGAAAGCTTGCTCAGATTTGTTGCACAATGATGAGTAATACTTACATCATTAAGCCCATTTTAAGCCCAGCCCAGAGATAACTTATCCTTGTATCTCTGTTCTAACATGATTTATGTATGTATTTATTTAGTATGATCGTGGCTCAAGAGTTGGGAGTCAGAAGGTTGCCGGTTCGAGCCCCAGCTTGGACAGTATCAGTCGTTGTGTCCTTGGCAAGACACTTCACCTACCGCCTGGTGTTGGCCAGAAGGGCCGATGGTGCGATATGGCAGCCTCGCTTCTGTCAGTCTGCCCCAGGGCAGCTCTGGCTACAACTGTAGCTGCCTCCACCAGTGTGTGAATGTGTGTGTGAATGGGTGGATGACTAGATGTGTAAAGCGCTTTGGGGTCTCTAGGGGGGACTAGTAAAAGCGCTATACAAATATAGGCCATTTACCATTTCAAATACCTCAGTGCTTCTCTTTACTAAAGTTAACCGGACGCATCGTAGTTGGAAAATCTGGGTATCTTAAAATTTAAGGAATGAAAAGTCACTAAACAATGTGAATAATCTGGTCTCACAGAACAGTTCACCACACTAGGCAGTAACAAATTAACTCAGCTGACAACACTTTCATATTGAGAGATGTCATGATCTATCCACTTTTGAAGTTCTCATTTTTGGGAAACTTGGAAATGTTGAATCATGCCCTGATTCAGCTTGGAGGAAACGTGCCTCCTAACGTAGGTTTCCAGTGAACTTGTGTGACGGTACTTTTTATTTCAAAACTTTTCAGCTTGAGTATGAGGAAGTGGGTACTACTGGGAAGATTCAAGGCATTCGTAAAAAATCATATACTTATATTTCTGTGGAAACAACATCCTTCATATTTCCATGAAGCCTGTTCTTTAAAGTGTTTTGAGTGCTCATGTACAGTAGAAACACACCACTCTACTTGCCACCTCGCCAAGTGCTGCACCCCCAACCTTGGAAAACAACTGACAGTCACTTGATTTACTTTAGTGGAGCAGTACTCGCTGGAACTGCCAGCTGTTTCAAACTTCCGTCTATAGCATTACAAAGGCTGGGACACAGGCATAGCCTGCCCTGCCTCTCCACTCTCTCTCCAGCAGCTCCCTTTGTCTCTCATCCCTCCCACCAAACCCCTTTTAGTCCTCTGGCTGAAAGAGGCCTGTCCTAATTGTCTGATGCCAGTGTCCTTCATGGCCATAAACTCCACAGGTGTGAGCACTAAAAAAACATACAAATGTAACAATAAAAATCAAACAATACAAAAAAGAAATAAATCAATAAATCAATAAAAAGAAAAACAATATTCCCCGGGATGACTGAGCAGATGAAATGACATGATGTAAGAAGGGGAAAAAAACATATTTGTGGGTAAAATGTTTGTGTGATCAGGCTAAATTCATTGCAAAGCCTTTTATATTTTGCATGTTGTTTATTTGACAGGGAAACAGAAGCAGTTTGGCAGGAAGAGCATCAGCGACTGTTTAGGACAGAGCGCTGTCGTAAGTCCTTCAAATCAGTCAGACAGTACAATGCGCACACATCACAGATACCTACTAAAATACATACGTGTATATGTTATCGGTCCCACTGCACTTTATATACATATAACATAATCTCTGTGACATGTCTTGCAGTGTATTTTACTACAGTAACATACACTTTTCTATAGTATTTTGTTGTTTTTTTAATCTGTATACATTTTTTCTTATTTCTTTTCTAATCTATATCAAATTCACCTTTTTTCTTGCTGACCCCTGTGCCGCTAGAACAAATGAACTGTGCAGGCTTAATAAAGTCTATAAAACCTATCAATATATATCTATCGATCTATGTGACCATAAGAACAAATAAAAGCATCTCATGATTGCAGATTATTTCTAGTTGGTCTTGACAGCAGCTGCACATGAGCCTGAAATTTGAACCCACTGTGTTTTACACCAATTTTCTGCATCCCTTTAAAATCTTTATCAAATATTCTGAAGTCATGAAGTCTATAATTCATAACATATGAGGGAACAGAAAATTGCTGCTAAGACAACTAATTCAACACAATCAGTCAGATAACATGTAAAACAATTGTATGAAGAATCACAGCAATACTGTAGATGATAAAACTCTGAAACTCTGAATGAAAACTGTTTTTGCTAAACAGCTAAAGAAAACAAAGATAAGGCCGCAAGCACTGATACAAGCCACAGGGTGGAGACAACAGCTGGAGGAGACCTGAAGACATGGAAACAAAGCAGAGAGACAGGAAGAGATTACTGTTGTTGTTGTTGTTGTTGTTGTTTGTTGTAATAATAATAATAATAATAATAATAATTTACCTGTTTCGGTCTGTGACAACTGTGGTAGTCTCATGCACTCCTGGAACACTGAATTAGAAAAGACGAAATAAATCAACTGATGATGATAATAATAATAATAATAATAATAATAATAATAATAATAATAATAATAATAATAATAATAATAATAATAATTTACCTGTTTCGGTCTGTGACAACTGTGGTAGTCTCATGCACTCCTGGAACACTGAATTAGAAAAGACGAAATAAATCAACTGATGATGATAATAATAATAATAATAATAATAATAATAATAATAATAATAATAATAATAATTTACCTGTTTCGGTCTGTGACAACTCCTGGAACACTGAATTAGAAAAGACGAAATAAATTAACGGATAATAATAATAATAATAATAATAGTAATAATAATTTACCTGTTTCGGTCTGTGACAACTCCTGGAACACTGAATTAGAAAAGACGAAATAAATTAACGGATAATAATAATAATAATAATAATAGTAATGATAACAATAAAAATAGCAATAATAGTCACCTGGATCGCTCTATGACAGCTGTGGTAGTCTCATGCCCTCTTGAAGTGCTGAATTGGATAAGCCAAAAACAGTAATTGAAGTAAATGTGCTGACACATTTTCAAACCACACCCAACCTCAACACTGGACATGTGGAGAGATAAACCTCACTTTTAAAATCCCGTTTTTGCCACTTTTCATGCCACTTCCACTCACTTCATGCTTTCCTGACAACACCTATGATTTTTCTTAGTAGTTTTCATTGTTTAGGTGTATGCACATTTATTGAGATAAATAAATATGTGTTACTAATATTTTTGTTATATTATATATATATATTAGGGGTGCAACGATACACAAAGTTCACGGTTCAGTTCACTTCACATGAAAACCAAGATAGTTCCAAACGCCAGATCTGAATGAGGGTGGGGGAGGTTCAATTTCGGGTAGCATTGAGGAAGTTGCCATGTTGCAACGAGCTTAGCTTCTGTCTTGCTAGCTTGCGCTGCGCTCAGTGGATCTGCGCTCGACAGTGCAGCCTAGGCGGAGTAGTCGAACGCAGATCCACTGAGCGCTCAACACAGACAGCATCGTCAGAAGAAAAGTTGATGAAATAAATAAAAAATGTTGTATTGTTCGATACATATGCGCACTGAACCGAAAGCACTGTATCGAACGGTTCAATATCGATAGGAGTATCGTTGCGCCCCTAATATATATATGTTATATAGAAATACAGAATGTATGGGGCTTATGAAGTATTTTTATCATGTTTTTATTATATGCACTTAGACTACGTAAAATGTTTGTATCTCCTTCGAATATGTTAACACTCACATGATAAACATCACATTAAAAGTTAACTTTGCAGTTCCAAGTTTAATAGAAAAATATTTCACTTTAATTGAGAGAATATGAATCTTACCGTGAAAAGATGTAACAGTTGTGTGAGCTTTTCAGTCCTGACTGTTTCAAAACAATCTCAAGGTATTCGTCACCATCCGATGTAGTTTTTGTTTCCACTTGTTCCACAGTGAAAACTTCTGCTGGAGATAAGAGTATTTCATCCTGTTCTTGACCGCACACATAGTCTTTCAGGTTGACAAAGAAGCATGAAGTGAGATTTAAAATAGTATTCTCATTGACATCTTCAAGACTCTTTAGCTCTTCATAGTCTGAATAAGCTAAAGTGAAACTTGTAAATCTCACTGTGGAGCCTTTCTGTGGTTGGTTTTGACCATCTTGAAAAACATAAACGTTCTTGCACTCCTTTGGCTTCAGCAGCCTCATGGAGTCCATCAGCAGGAAATGAAGAGACTTGAAGTTGAAGTGGTTTTCATAGATGCTAACATTTCCACCCATTGTCTCTATTGCTTTGTTCAGTGTTAGTATGAAAGGCTGGTCTCCTTTAAGATAGACTGAAAGTGCAGCAGTATGCTCTTTTCTTCCTCCAGGGATCTGCTTTGAACACTCGTTACTTTTATTCCACGCTTTCTGAAATCCTTCACTGTTGCTTAGTTCTTTTTTTAACACGTCTGACTCGATGAACTTCTTCATGGCCTCTTCACGACATCCTTTGTACTGGTCATCTACAACATCTGTGGTCTTTTGGACATCCAGTAATCTTGTATCCTTTGCGGCCACCTTTAATTGAGGTGTATCACATTTAAAAAGACATTAATAGAGATATATCATTTTTAAAAGCATTTTTAGGAGGATAATTTTTCAAATCTTCTTATATTTGTTTGTATGAAACATAATTCTTACTTTGTAGCAGACAGCTGTGAAAAAAAATATTGTAGCAAGAAGCACTCTTTTTTTGTACTCCATTTTTTTTCCTCTTCTTCTACAGACTGAAAGAAAGTACTGCAGGATCACATGTGGATAGAAAAAAGTTCTTTAACACTTTACATGGTCCAGAAACTTTGATGTGGAAAAAATATATAAGTAGAAGACTAAAAAAAACTAAAAGGCACTTACCAGAAGCAAGGAAAGTAAACTTGTGCTAGCAACTCACAGCAAAGGGTCCATCAAACAGCCGGGACACCCAATAGGGTCTGGAGAAGTGAAGCAAGTTATCTTACCATAGAACTTCTTAGTCTTTCCTGTGGAGGAAGTAACATGGCACCGGGGGATTTGTTTTCCACTGATTTTTCCTGTTATTTGTCCTTCTGGAGCTACTGAGTTTCTGTAACCTTGTTTAGATTTGTCAAGTAATGTCTACATAACTTAGCTCTTTTAAGCCCAACCAAAGCACCAAATTGCCTTTACATCCCTGTTCTCACATTATTTCAGTATAACTGATGGGACCAAATACCACAGTCCTTGTTCCATGCAGATTTTATCTAAAGTAAACAAGAGACTCTAGCAGCCCTACTTGGACAAATGAGGGCATATTAAAGTTACAGGAATGAAACTGTATGAAAACAAGCTGTTGTTTAACAGAACTGCTGTCCACACTGGGGTGCACCTTAACTTTATGTACGTAATGTAGGAAGGAGTAAGAGCAGCACATTTAAAAAAAAGTTCCTTTTGAGATTAAAGTTGAAATGGGCAGATTACAGTCATTGTTTCAATTCAAACAACTGACACAATTCCTATACCCTCAACAAATTTCCTTGTGTAGATCAGTTAGTGAAACAACTTGATCAGCTGTGTTATTGTGTATTCAGATACAACATACATCGTCCTTATTGCACAAGGGTGTAAACATCAGTATTCTTGCATCTGTTCATTGCACAATTTCCTGGATGCCCTTATACTCATTACCACACTGTGTTTACGCGTTAAAAGAGCAATAACTTCCTTGCTACTAAAACTGATTCTGAAGTATGATTTCACTAACTCATGTTGTATAATAGATTACTATTTTGAGTAATGACCCCAACACTGAATACAACCTTTGCCATTGTCTGCCATCTTTGCTCTACACCTAGTTTCCCAGTACTCCTGTCTACTTTCTTCATCTCCCTCACTATCCCGCTTTTTCTTTGTTAACCTTTGTTCTTTGAATATTTTTCTTTGTAGAGCACCAAACATCTTGCTGCCAGTTTCCCTCAGCCCTGCAGCTGTCATCTGCTAACTCTTCGCTACTCCTCAGAGGCTGTCGCATCTCCTTCATGAACTCTGTGTGACATTCTTACTTCCTCAACATTCACCATTTAATCCTTGGCTCAGCCTTCACTTGTTTCCATTTCTTGATTTCTAAAGCCATGTGACAGCCTACCATCCACAGCCTAGCCACATTCTCCCCCGACACCACCTTCCAGTCTCCTCTGCCTTTCAGGTTGCACCTTCTGCAACAGATATATGGTGCTATGCATTTACTGCCTTCCTGATTTCTATTTTTTTAAACCAAGGAGATTCTGTTTTTAGTATTGGGTTTGCATACTCTGTTTTCTTCCCATCTACTGGAGAGAGAGAGAGAGAGAGAGAGAGAGAGAGAGAGAGAGAGGAAGTGCAGTTGCAAAGGTCTTAAGCAAACCCTCAAATCTTTATAGAACAGAAAGTTGACACAGTGGTTTAGTGAAATATGTTTAAACAGCCACACTACAGTCAGTGACCAGAGCTGTGGTCCACCATTGCAGAGAAGAAGACAGGACAAACACATCCTGCAGTGTTAAATGAAAAAGAATGAGGTCTGGCTTCCTGTCAGGCTCAGGAAGTCTCACAATATCCGAGCATTGTCTTTTATTCAGTTCAGCAGCTTCTTTGTTGCATGTTTTTCAATGACGTCCACAGAAATGTTCACAACCTGCTCAAGAATCAAACATGCACAGGTTTCGTGTTAGCCTAGATTCTCTCGGTTAAGTGATGTCTGGCTGGGTGGTTGGCATCAATCGATATTTAATTAGCAAGTAATTAATTATCAAAAAAAGCAAGAATGACCCTACCAATTAATCCAGATTGTCTAATAAATCAAAAAAGCTATGGCAAGTACAATTTTCTGTCAATATTACTGTCTTAATTAGGGATGGAAATCGAGAACCAGTTCTTCTAGAAAACTGGTTCCCAGTAGTCCAATTCCTTGGAATTGTTCACCTGCCTATCGATCAGGCTTATTGGTTCTTGCGCTCGCACTACAATCAACCGATATCAGTTCACGTGTCAGAGGAAGAAAAAAGTAACACCGTCTAGTGTGGACATGGACATTTAATTTATTTTTATTGCACAAAAAGACAAGATAAATGGCAAAGTGCAAAACTGCATCCAGGACAGAAATAACCGCATTATGCTGCTGACACTAACTTCAGTACTTTGCAAGCATCAGCCAAGATAGCATGCTAATGCTAAGCTAGCCAAGAACCCAGAGTGAAAGCTGAGTGAATGCCGACCCCAGCTGCCAGACCCTGAACCTTGACAGGTAACAAGAAGATGAGCAGTTAAGCTGCAGCTTCACTTTCTACCTGTTTATGTTTCTAATCAAAATCCCTGTGGCCCTTTTTGGTGTTGGTCTTCTTTTTCTTTTGGTGTGTGGTCAGCTTTGTATTCTACTACGAGAAAGATGTTAGAGACGTGTGTCCTCATTAGGTATTTGTGTTGGTGTGTATAACCTTAGCCTCAGGTTATATTGTTAAATGGTGATTATGAGTCAGTGGGTTTCAGCTGTTTTACAGAGTAACAGGAAAGTAACGTAATGAGTAGTAAAATGAATTACTTTTTCCTGGCAGTAATTAAGTAACGTACAGCTTTAGTTTTGAGAAAAGTGTTCTGGGTAATATGTGCAGTAATTACTTTTTTGAGTAACACTGATCACAGCAAAGTGAGGAAATACCTCAACAAACATGCACAAATATTTGACCCACAGCAACAATTAATTTGCATGAATGTAATTTAAGTTTATAAGTCTGAATATTTGTAACAAATTATACATAATTATTATTTTTAGTTATTCGGTTTAGTAACATGAACGAAGTGGGCTTATTTGTGTAAACAAACAAAATGATCACGTGAGAAGTTTCAGTTTTGTAAAATCTCCAGTGAAAGCGAATTTATTAACACAGGATATATATGAAACTTTAACAATGGCAGTTCATTCATACACTGGGACACACGAAAAACGAATTCAGTTTGAATAAAATGTTATTTATATGGCACCAAACCACAACACGTTGCTTTATATTGTAAGAAAAATCCCTACAATAATACCAATTAATAAAGACTAAACAAAACCAAAAACCTAAGTATGCCCATGATTCAGTAGCTTGTACAAACCCCTTTAGCAGCAGTAGCTTGATATAATCATTCTCTGTATGACTTTGTCAGTCTGTCACATCATTGTGGAGAAATTTTGGAAGTTGCTTCAGTTTCTTGAGGTTTGCAAAAATTTGTTCATGCACAGCTCTCTTAACAGCTCAGCATTTCAGGTAGATTGTGGTCTGGACTTTGACTGGTCTCAGTGCAACACCTTCATTCCTTTCTTACTCAGCCATTATGTTGCAGATTTGCTGCTGTGCTTGAGATCATTGTCCTGTTGCATGAGCAAGTTTGAGTCAAACTTTAAATGTCAGGCAGATGGCCTCACATTTGACTCTGGAATATTTTAGTATACAGATGAGTTCACAGTCCACTCAGTGACTGCAAGTGTTGGGTAGATAGCTTGTACTGGAAGGACTGTAAGGTGCTTGTTCAGGTTTGCAGCTACCACTCCCCGGAGTGTCGGCCAGAACACTGCTCAAGGCCCGGATGAATGTTCAGAAGGGAGACAATGAAGACACCGAGGATAGTGCAGACTCTTGTATTGACTTCATACAGTTGAAGGTAACAGGGATTGTCAGAGGAGCAGGTATTGCATACAGGTTTAGGTGCGTGGGCATGGGTGTGTGTGTGTGTGTGGTCTGTTGCTCATTAACGCACACTTCTCACGGAATAACCAATTCTCTGCCGGTAATCTGGAGCAGAAAAGCTCAGGTGCTTTGCCCACGTTTCTCCCTGGACATAGTCTCTCATACAAAGCGGTGGGGTGACCTCTACTGGCCACTCTAAAAACTACAGGTGAACTAACAACTGAACAGAATAAAACCATAACTACGGGGCCTTTTGTACAGCAAGGTTCCCAGGTCCTGTGACTACAAAACAAGCCAAAGCAGCTTTACAAATCTAAGCTGTGCTTCATGATGTTTTTAGATAGAAGAAGCTTTATCCTGGCAAAACCTTCAAACAACCTTCATACCTGTTCAGAGTTTTTCTAATTGTCCTAAAGTTTAATACAGTGGAACCCTGACTTACGAATACCCCGTTTCACGAAAAATTCAAGTTACGAAGGCACTGAACGGCAATATTTTTGCCTGCCTGCCGCCAAGATGCGGTTTGTGATACATGTGGCAAGAAAGTGAGGTGTTGTGGCGACACCATTTACCTCGTCAAACACCTCAGAGTAAATCATATCACAGAATATGACAAGCGTATGTTGAGGCGAACTAAAGACGAGGAGGGGGACAGGTGCTGCTAGGGCGAGACAGACGACTCTCGAGGAGTCCTTTAGTGCTGCAGGCAGGCAACATGCTCAAATGGCGCACAACTTCAGTTTTCTGTATGATAATTCTGCATTATTAAGTGATAAGAACAAGTAATCTGACGTCCTGTAATCATTATGAAGCTATAATTTGAGATACAATAAAAGATACAGTAAAAAAAAAAAGTTTTTGTACAGAGTATCGGATCAGTATCGCCGATACCACCCTGAATTATACTTGGTATCGGGTCGGAAAGAAAATCAGTGGTATCGCACATCACTACTGAATGCCACTTACCCTAATCAGTAAGGGCGTATTTAGTTTAGTCCTGTGAATCATACATTAAAGTTTTCCTGAAAGTCGTTTATGTTGTAATATACATATATTAAATATAATATACAATCATTTTCCAGAATTGCATTAAAGAATTATTGTATTTCCATTGTTGAATACTTGGAGGTACACCAGAAGCAACTGTACCAAACCTTTATTCTGACCTTATCGACACATATCGGCTTTTTTCATTCCCATCACTCATTTCCTATAATCATTTTAAAGGCATGCAAACCCTAACAAGAAATAATAAACACATACTGTATATATATTTCAAGTATGCTGTACATTTTTCTAGCGTGCATAAAGAAAATAAAAACTGAGTTTATAATTCATAATATATGACAGAAGCAGAAAACTGTATTTGACTATATTTTGACACAATACTGCAATACTGCAATTCACCACAATCTGCCAAATAAAGACCTAAAAAAAGGTGTATGAATAATCAAAGCAATATTGCAGATTATAAAACCCAGAAAACTCTGAATGATAACTGTTTTTGCTAAACAGCTAAAGAAACAGAAGATAAGGCTGCAAGCACTGATACAAGCCACAGGGTGGCAACAACAGCTGGAGGAGACCTGAAGACATGGGAAAAAAGCATATTATTATTATTATTATTATTATTATTATTATTATTATTACAAAAATAATCATTAATAATAATAGTTTACCTGTCTCGCTCTGCAACAGCTGTGGTAGTCTCCTGACCTACTGACATCCTGGATTGATAAAGGAGAGAAAATACTTTAAGTAAAATCTACTGACACGTGGTTTTATTTAAACCACACTCAACCCCAGTGGAGATGTGGAGAGCAATCCTCACATTTTAAAATCCTCTTTTTGCTACTTTTCACATCACTTAATTTTACATCATGCTTTCCAGAGTTTATAAAAGCTTTGATAAGCTGAGTATTCCCCAGTTATTACTGTGTACTTACAGCAATAACAACCACTAAGTTATAACAGAGTAACAGACTGTTTCAGACACCAATATTTCCCTCTTTTGATTTATGGGGCTTAAGTATTTTAGTATATGCAACTAGAACTTTTTTTTTTCAAATACATAAAAAACATATTTATATATTTAACATCACACTGAAAGATACATTTGTAGTTCTAAGTTTAATTTCTGTAGAACTAATAAAAAAAAATTCACTTTACTTGAGAGAATATGAATCTTACCGTGAAAAGATGTAACAGTTGTGTGAGCTTTTCAGTCCCGACTGTTTCAAATCAATCTCAAGGTATTCGTCACCATCCGATGTAGTTTTTGTTTCCACTTGTTCCACAGTGAAAACTTCTGCTGGAGATAAGAGTATTTCATCCTGTTCTTGACCGCACACATAGTCTTTCAGGTTGACAAAGAAGCATGAAGTGAGATGTAAAATAGTATTCTCATTGACATCTTCAAGTCTCTTTAGCTCTTCATAGTCTGAATAAGCTAAAGTGAAACTTGTAAATCTCACTGTGGAGCCTTTCTGTGGTTGGTTTTGACCATCTTGAAAAACATAAACGTTCTTGCACTCCTTTGGCTTCAGCAGCCTCATGGAGTCCATCAGCAGGAAATGAAGAGACTTGAGGTTGAAGTGGTCTTCATAGATGCTAACATTTCCACCCATTGTCTCTATTGCTTTGTTCAGTGTTTGTATGAACGATTTATCCTCATTAATATAGACTGAAAGTGCAGCACTATGCTCTTTTCGTCCTTGAGGGATCTGCTTTGAACACTCAATACTTTTATTCCATGCTTTCTGAAATCCTTCACTGTTATTTAGTTCTTGTTTTAACACATCTGACTCGATGAACTTCTTCATGGCCTCTTCACGGCATCCATAGTACAGATCATCCACAACATTTGTGGTCTTTTGGACATCCAGTAGTCTTGTTTCCTTCGCAGTCACCTAATTGATATATCACATTTAAAAAGACATTTAAAAAGACATTTTTAAATGTATAATTTTTTAACCTTCTAATATTTGTTTGAATTATGATTCTTACTTTGTAATAGACAGCTATAAAAATTATTGCAGCAAGAAGCATTCTTCTTTTCTGCCCCATTTTTCTGCCTCTTCGTCTACAGACTGCAAGAAACCACTGCAGGATCAAATGCGGATAGAAAAAAGTTCTTTAACACTTTACACAGTCCAGAAACATGGAACTGACAAGATGTGAATGATCAATTATTTGTTTAGTTTCCTTTGAATATGACAACTTCAAAGTGTTAATGTTGAAAAGGCTGAAAGGCACATACCTGAAACAAGGAGAGTAAACTTGCCTTAGCACCTCACAAAAAAGGGTGCAACAAACTGCAGGGAAGCCACAAGCACAGCAGGCTCCAGGAAATTTGGAAAATATATATTATGCAGCAGTAAGTGTCATAGTAATCCAGAAGTTAATAAATTGCTTGTAACTGCATACGGTAAAGTTTGAACAGGATGTGAAACTCATGATCATGGGCCTCATAACGAGAGCAACAGGAAACAAAACAGAGTGAAAGAGCGTTGAGACTGTAAGTGAGGTGTGAACATTACTGCCTTAGAGGGGGATGAAGTTAACTGTCACTGTTGCATGATAACATACTTTGCTTATGCAGACAGTGCGTGTTCAGCCCTTTAAAATAGTGAAGCCTGTGTGCTTCCAATTTGAGATCTACCGGACTGCGCTTTGGGTGGTGTCGTGTGGATCTACCACATATATGTGCTTAATAAATAATTGTTGTTGACCGGACCTGCTCTGAGTATTTGTTGTTTATTCTCAGCCCATCATAAAAGAATCGGGACAGAAATGAAATACATTATCTTACTATGCAGTTCTTTAGTCTTTCCTGTGTTAGGAAGTAACTTCTCACTGGAATACCTGATATCCAGTCATCCTGCTTTATCCACTGAGTTCCTGTAACCTTGTTCAGATTTGTTTTATAACCAGAGAAATCGCCACAGCGCTGTGAAAAAGTATCTTCCCTTTCCTGAGTTTTTCTTCTGTGTGTGTGTGTCTTTTTCTCACACTTACATGTTTCAGATCATCAAATAACTTTTAACAATTCTGTTTTCAAGGATTCAAGGAAGCTTTATTGTCATTCTCACCGCATGTTTACATGAGATGGAACGAAATTACATACCCACAGGTTTTCCACAGGTTTTCCATAAAAACAACAGAATGACAGGTAATAAAATAGTACCAAATAGTAATAAAATAATACAAATAAGTAATAAATAATACAGATAAGTAATAGAATAATACAAATTAAGTAAAGTGCAACAACCTGAGTAACAGTATAAAGTATAGAAGTGTAGGTATAAGTATTTTAGCAGCAAAGTATCTGTAGTGATTACACCACAGTAGCAGTTTCTTGTCCATTATGTATTGAGATGTCTCACAGCTTCTGGAATGAAGCCGTTTCTCAGTCTGGGGGTTTTGCATTTAATGGTGGTTTTGTTTTGAAACAATGATTCCATATAAAAGAAAAGCAAAGCAAAGTTTTCCAGCCTACTGTGTAAAAAAGGTTATTGCTCCCTAAAGCTAATAACTGGTTGTGACACCCCTGGCAGCAAGAGCTGCACACAAGCATTTGGCAATGAGGCCTTCACATCTTTATGGATGAATTTTATCCCACTCTTTTTTGCAAAATTGTTTTAATTCAGTCACATTTGACAATTTCAAATCATGAACAGACTTTTTAGGACGTTCCAAAGTGTCTCGGCTTATTTCAAGTCCAGATATTGACTTGGCCACTCCAAACCCTGTTTTGATGAGCCATTCAGAGATGGACTTGCTAGTATGTTTCCAATCATTGCACTGCTGCATAACCTGAGCTCTTGAACGTCAGGGCATAAACTGATGGCCGGTCATGCTTCTTCAGAATTTTTTGGTAGAGAGCAGAATTCATTCATCCATCAAGTCGTGCAGGTCCTGCATCCTGACACAAGGATGGATGAATCCATTGTTTTATATCCAATTCTGACCCTAGCATCCAAATGTTGCACCAGAAATCAAGATTTGTTAGAGCAGGCAATGTTTTTCAATTCAATTCAATTTTATACAGCGCCGAATCACAACAACAGCCACCTCAAGATGATTTATATTGTAAGCTAGACCCTACAATAATACATACAGACAAAATCCCAACAATCATATGACCCCTATGATTAAGCACTTTGGCGACAGTGAGAAGGAAAAACTCCCTTTTTAACAGGAAGAAACCTCCAGCAGAACCAGTCTCAGGGAGGGGCGGCCATCTACCGCGACTGGATGGGGTCAGAGAAGGAAGACAGGACAAAGTCATGCTGTGGAAGAGAGCCAGAGATTGTAAAATACTACCCAATCTACTTATTGTTGCCTTCCTATCAGCTGGAGACAGTCTGGCTATTCTCATCTGACCTCAAAACACTTTCACTCAGAGAACCGCTGCTCACTGGGTTACACAGTTTTGTGCAGGAAAATCCCAGCAGACCAGCACTATCTGCAATATTCAGACCACGTTCAGTCACTTGGACTTTATCAGGTTGTTTTCACCATGACTACATATCTAAATGCTTTGAGTTGGTGCCATGTGATTGGATTATTAGACATTTGTATTAACAAGCTAAGTATATCTAATAAAGTGGCCATAATGGCTTTGTTCGCCTTATGGTGATGGATACATCACACCCAGTATTTCCCACCACAAACAACGCTTACCTTTTATAGAGAGGACTGCATGTTTTTGTGCACTTAAGTGCAGCCTCACCCAAGGCCACTTCAGAAGAACCTACAGCCATGTTTTTGGACACAGACAAGCCTCGGCAGCAGATCCCAACCCTTCCAACCACTGTACCACCACAGCAGCCAGGCGGACTGGTATCTTTTCATACAAAGACAAGACAAAGGGGATTTCTGAAATTCCAAATTATTTGGTTTTTATTTGAAAGGTGTATAAAGGTAAATCAAACTCAGAGTGCATGTAATGTAATGTAAAAGAATAAAAGCAGAAATCCCGCAGTAATTTAAAAATACAATAATTCCCTGATCTGAGTTTTGAACAACAAAGAAAAAAAAAAAAAAAAAAAACAGCTTTCAGTGGCTTTCACTTCATTCCCTTTTTGAAGAGGAAAAAAAGTCTGTGAATTTGGAATCATGTGGAATCAGTGAGGTAGAGAAACCCGAAGTTAATGTGCTGATAAAAAACAGGCTAAAATAATTCAGCAAAATGCACAAAAACACACATCATTGATATTATTTCCCAAATGTAACCACTTTTCATAGTTTAAAAAAAAAAAGAAAGATTGTTGAGGTGACCCAACAAGTGCTAAATCAATGAGTCTAAATGTGCAAATAGATCCCTTTTGTGCAGCGGAGAGTTTTCTTATCGTCACAGTAAATCCTCTTTAACAACTGTGCTGTTTGTAGTCAGACTGGACTGTTGCATTGAGGATGGGGGTGTTGGTGAACTCCACAGTGCACGCTTTAGAGCCGCAGAGAGCCCCTTCAAGCTCCAGGACGGTCACATTGTTTGGTGCAGCTGTACTGAGGATGTTAGCAGGGACAAAAAGTGTCATCTGAGGCCCTCGAGTCGGCCAGTAACGTCCTACATTAAAGCCGTTTATCCAGATCTGTCCCTGAAAAACACAAAATCACAAAGACAAGCTACTTAGCCCATTTTTCATCAAAATAAAATTAAATAATTAACAAAAATTAAAAATATCTTGTGTATCTATCTAGATGTCAAAGGTCTAATACACCACCTGGTCCTAAAAAATTGTACACAATAATTTCATTTACCAGGATGCAACTAAAAATGAATATTCAGTCTGTATACAGTCACATAAACACATGTACTTTGAGGTCAAACTGTCACCTTCTATCCAGCAGACCCTCTAAAACCAAAAATATTAAATGCATAAGAACATTCAGCAGAGAAAAGCAAAACCTGTCTTTTGACAAGTTAGCACCAGTGCGTGCTATAAAACATGTCACATGCCTTTCTCCAACTGCTCAGCTTGATGTAGGTGTCCTGAGGGAGGTCTGGGATGCCGTCGGGTATCACGAAGCTTCCCCCGTAGAAAGCTGGAGGGGAGAGATCAGCTGGCTGAGGTGGATCAAAAAGTGCAGGCTCTTTTTCTCCGAGGAGGCCCTTCATGACTGCTTCATCAATACTGAGACTGTACATGGTCCAGTCGGTGAGAAGGTCCGCCCCCAGGGTCAGATTAGACACCAAGCCCTGTGATAAGAGAAGAGAAGATCTCACGGGACTGTTTTTTTAAACAGCTAACAATAATAATAATAATAATAATAATAGATAAACAGAAAATAGTTTTGTTTGTGTGTCAATTATTATGTTTTATTATCTGATCTCTGATTGATGAAACTCTGAAGAACCAAAAAAAACCCTACATGAACCTCTGGACAATTTTTACAAAAGTGACCAAATTCCGCATGACCATAGACCTGGGATACTTACACAAACACTAAAATGTCCAAAGGACAAACATCAGCACGACATGTTGTAGCACAGAAACAAACCTTGAAATCGTTGATCTGTTTTCCGTAGTTTACTCGGCCCATGTTCTCCACCAGTATGTCCACCTGACTTCGAGCCTTCCCGGTTACATTGATGCTTAAGACTTTATCCCTTTCAAGAATTCCTACAGCCAGCTTGAGAAGAAATAAAAAAAAATCTGTAAAAAAAAATCCAGATTATAGCAGAAATAATCACATTTTCTTGATCAGTGCAAAGCAGTTTTTGGGGAAAAAGTGGAGATTATATCAAGTTTAAAAGCTTAACCTGTTTTGTTTACTAATCTATCTTATTATACTACCTGTAGTTTTAGACTTAAATGAAAATGTAAGAAAGATTAAGAACCACGAGGAGGTAACGGAAATGGCACTTTTAAAATATTATTTTCAAAATAATAATAACAAAAAACCCCACACCAAGTATCACATCTGAAAAAGATTTTAAAGGAAATTTGAGGGAAAACTAAACATCTAGAGCTCCTTTTTCTTTTCTTTTAATTTCAGTTCTTTTGAGATGAAGGAAGAAGAATCCAGATGCAAAAAAAATAAATAAAAAAATAAAACCTACTCAGTGAAAAAGGAGAGAATGATTTAAAGGTCTAATATAT